>NC_141825.1:24697606-24712606 GCF_982586985.1 Callionymus lyra | reverse complement strand
TATTTAAAGTTTCTGCCGGACGGTTGTTCACTTCAACTTAATCAGCATTTCCGACGGACGCAAACGCAACATATGGTCACCAAGACAACGGCAGCCAAACAAATGCTCGTGACGTCACTGAAAGACGTTTCTTGAAACTCGTTATGAAAAAAGTAAAGACGTGAAGGTGAAGATAAAAAGGTGAAGAAGAAGAAGAAGAAGAAGAAGAAAAGGAAGAAGAAGAAGAAGAAGAAGAAGAAGAAGAAGAGGAAGGTTCCGGACACTGAAGATGCCGCTGCTGGTCACAGACTTCACGTGGAGTCAGACGGACTCACACCTGCACGTCTGTGTCCCTCTGAAGGGATCCAAGAAAGACCGAGTGGACTTCCTGCTGACCGAGCTGTACCTGAAGGTAACATCTGAAGATAATGTTGTGTTCGAGTATCTGGGTGTGTGTGTATATGTTAGTATTTGTATATATATATATAGTTTGTATATTATACTATACGTTAGTGTGTTTTGTGTATATTTGATTGTATATGTGTCTTTCTGTATATATGTGTGTGTATATTATATATGTGAGCGTGTGCGGGTTTATGTGTGTGTGTTTGTGTGTGAGCTTTTGTGTGTATACGTGAGTTTGCAAGTCAGTGTATGCTGTATATGTGAGTGTGTTCAGGTTTATGTGTACAAATGTTTTTGTGTATCTGTGTGTCCTTATGTAAGTTTTCGTGTGTATATGTTGGTTTTTGTTTATATATGTGAGTGTTTGCGGGTATATGTGTGTGTTTCTATGTGAGTTTATGTGTGTATATGTGAGTGTGTGCGCATATATGTATATGTGTTTCTATGTACGTTTATGTGTGAATATGAGTGTGTGCGGGTATATGTGTGTGTTTATGTATGAGAATTTTTGTGTATATATGTGAGTGTGTGTGGGTATATGTGTGTGTATGTATGAGGATTTTTGTGTATATATGTGAGTGTGTGCTGGTATGTGTGTGTGTGTATATATATGAGAATTTCTGTGTATATATGTGAGTATGTTTGTGTATATGTTTTTGTGTATATACGAGAATGTTTGTGTCTATATGTGAGTATGTGCGGTATATGTTTTTGTGTATATATGAGAATGTTTGTGTATATACATGAGTATGTGCGGATATATGTTTTTGTGTATATATGTGAGTATTTGATGGTATATGTTTTTGTGTATATATGAGAATGTTTGTGTCTATATGTGAGTATGTGCGGTATATGTTTTTGTGTATATATGAGAATGTTTGTGTATATATGTGAGTATATGTTTTTGTGTATATATGAGAATGTTTGTGTATATATGTGAGTATGTGCAGATATATGTTTTTGTGTATATATGTGAGTATGTGCGGTATATGTTTTTGTGTATATATGAGAATGTTTGTGTATATATGTGAGTATGTGCGGTATATGTTTTTGTGTATATATGAGAATGTTTGTGTATATATGTGAGTATGTACAGATATATGTTTTTGTGTATATATGTGAGTATGTGCAGGTTTATGTTTTTGTGTATATATGATAATTGTTGTGTATATATGTGAGTATGTGCGGGTATATGTTTTTGTGTATATATGAGAATTTTTGTGTATAAATGTGAGTATGTGCTGATATATGTTTTTGTGTATATATGTGAGTATGTGCGGTATATGTTTTTGTGTAAATATGAGAATTTTTGTGACTATATGTGAGTGTGTGCGGGTATATGTTTGTGTGTATACAGTATATGAGAATCTTTGTTTATATACAGTATGTGTGTGCAGGTATGTGTGTGTGTATATATGAGAATTTTTGTGTATCTATGTGAGAGTGTGTATGTATGAGAATTGTTGTGTCTATATGTGTTTGCGGGTCTATGTGTGTGTGTATTTATGTAATGTGTTTGTTTATAAACACACATTTGTGTGCGAGAGTCACACACGTCAGAACGACCTTCACTTCCTCTTCAGGTTCATTTCCCGCCCTTCCTGCTGGAGGTCTTCCTGTCGCAGCCCGTCGATGAGTCTCTTAGCTCAGCTCGGATCTCCGGCGGAGTCGCCGTCATCACTCTGGCCAAAAAGAGCGCCACCCACTGGGACCAGCTGTCACAGGGGACACGTGAGACGGCAACAGCCCCCCCCGACTTTAGCGACGTCGACGCTCACCGGCGCCCCCTCCTGTGTTGCAGTGGACAAGCAGCAGAAGCAGCAGTGGAGGGAGTCGGCTCTGCTGGAGTACCAGGAGAAGACCGCGGACCAGTCCACGGCCAGGGCGGAGAAGAAGCAGGCGGACAAGAAGTTCTCCCTGAAGACCATGATGAAGGTGAGTGAGGAGCTCGCGCCGGCGGCGGAACCTTCAACCTTGAGTGTGTTCCAGATGGACAGCGACCGGAGGGACCACATCCAGCAGCTGAAGGACCAGGAGCGGACCAGGACCACGCTGGAACTGCAGGCCTGGCAGCAGAAGCAGAGGAGCAGAGGTCAGTCCCGACACGTCTCCTAGCTCAGCTCACTTCCTCACCCAAATCTCTGCAGAAAGGAAAGTCCACGTCCCTCAGCCGAAACCGGAGCCTCCGGCTCTCCGGGTCCCGGGTCAGATCAAGGTGTCCTTCACGCCCAGGGTCTTTCCGACGGCGCTCCGAGAGTCCCGGGTGGCCGAGGAGGAGGAGGTGGGTTCTGGTCCGAGTGTCTCTGGGTCCGGCTGACGTGTCTCTGTCTCGGGTCAGTGGCTCAGGAAGCAGGCGGAGGCCCGGCGGGTGGTCAGCGCCGACGCAGAAGAGCTGCTGGACCTGAGCGAGCAGGAGAAGAACCCGGACTGGCTGAAGGAGAAGGGAGAGTGCGTCTCTTGTCTCCTCCTCATCTCCTCCGTCCACTCATCTCCTCCGTCTCCTCATCCTCCTCTGTCTCCTCATCTCCTCCGTCTCCTCATCTCCTCCGTCTCCTCATCCTTCTCTGTCTCCTCATCCTTCTCTGTCTCCTCATCTCCTCCGTCTCCTCATCCTTCTCTGTCTCCTCATCTCCTCTGTCTCCTCATCCTTCTCTGTCTCCTCATCTCCTCTGTCTCCTCATCCTTCTCTGTCTCCTCATCCTCCTCTGTCTCCTCATCCTTCTCTGTCTCCTCATCTCCTCTGTCTCCTCATCCTTCTCTGTCTCCTCATCCTTCTCTGTCTCCTCATCTCCTCTGTCTCCTCATCTCCTCTGTCTCCTCATCCTCCTCTGTCTCCTCATCCTTCTCTGTCTCCTCATCTCCTCTGTCTCCTCATCCTTCTCTGTCTCCTCATCCTTCTCTGTCTCCTCATCTCCTCCGTCTCCTCATCCTCCTCTGTCTCCTCATCCTCCTCCGTCTCCTCATCCTCCTCCGTCTCCTCATCCTCCTCTGTCTCCTCATCCTTCTCTGTCTCCTCAGCAAGAGCTTCGCCGCTGGAAACTTCCTCGCCGCCCTCAACGCCTATGACGTCGCCCTTCGCCTCAATCCCCGACTTCCTGCTCTTCACTCCAACAGAGCCGCATGTCTCCTCAAACTACACAACTATCACAAAGCTGTGGAGAGCTGCTCCAGGGTGTGTATTTATGTGTGTCTCAGTATATATGTGTGTCTTCTTCTGTCTCCTCATGTATCTCTTAACGTATCTTCTTCACGTCTCCCCTCATGTTTCTCTTCTTCCGTCTCTTCCTGTGTCTCCTCATGTGTCTCTTCTTCTGTCTCTTCCTGTGTCTCCTCATGTGTCTCTTCTTCTGTCTCTTCCTGTGTCTCCTCATGTGTCTCTTCTTCTGTCTCTTCCTGTGTCTCCTCATGTGTCTCTTCCTGTGTCTCCTCATGTGTCTCCTCGTGTGTCTCTTCTTCTGTCTCTTTCTGTGTCTCCTCATGTGTCTCCTCATGTGTCTCTTCCTGTGTCTCCTCATGTGTCTCCTCGTGTGTCTCTTCTTCTGTCTCTTTCTGTGTCTCCTCATGTGTCTCCTCATGTGTCTCTTCTTCTGTCTCTTTCTGTGTCTCCTCATGTGTCTCTCCTTCTGTCTCTTACTGTGTCTCTTCACCTGTCTCCACTCGTATGTCTCTTATTCTGTCTCCTCATGTGTCTCTTCTTCTTTCTCTTCACATGTCTTCTCAAGTGTCTCTTCACATGTCTCTTCACGTGTCTCCTCATGTGTCTCCTCGTTTGTCTCCTCATGTGTCTCCTCATGTGTCTCTTCTTCTGTCTCCTCATGCATCTCCTCATGTGTCTCCTCATGTGTCTCTTCTTCTTTCTCTTCACATGTCTTCTCATGTGTATTCTCAAGTGTCTCCTCACATGTCTCTTCACATGTCTTCTCATGTGTATTCTCAAGTGTCTCCTCACATGTCTCTTCACGTGTCTCCTCATGTGTCTCTTCTTCTGTCTCCTCATGCATCTCCTCATGTGTCTCCTCATGTGTCTCTTCTTCTTTCTCTTCACATGTTTTGTCAAGTGTCTCTTCACATGTCTCTTCTTCTGTCTCCTCACATGTCTCTTCACGTGTCTCCTCATGCATCTCCTCATGTGTCTCCTCATGTGTCTCTTCTTCTTTCTCTTCACATGTCTTCTCATGTGTATTCTCAAGTGTCTCCTCACATGTCTCTTCACATGTCTTCTCATGTGTATTCTCAAGTGTCTCCTCATGTGTCTCTTCACGTGTCTCCTCATGTGTCTCAGGCTTTGGATCTCTTGACTCCAGCGGTCAGTGACAACGCGGCGGCTCGTGCTCGAGCTCACGTCCGGCGAGGATCGGCGTTCTGTCAGCTGGAGCTCTTCACTGAAGGTCTGACTCTCACCGTCGGGTCACATGACTACAGGGTGGACCTCGCATCAGCGGTGGTCATTATCGTGGGAAAAATGCCGGCAGTAGTGGAGGTCATAGGTCAAGTGAGGACCTTCCGTGACCTTGTTTGTCTCCTCAGGACTACTGGACTACCAGGCGGCTCTGAAGATCGACCCCAACAACCGAGCGCTGGAGTCTGACGCCCAGAAAATCCGAGACATCATCCAGGGAACCTCAGCCGAGTCTCAGTGAGGACTAGAGTCTGTCTCAGGATGTCCTGCTAGAGGTCATGAACCTCATGTTGATATGGGAGACTGGCATGGACAGAAGTGACCCTTTCAATACGTACAAATGTTTCATCTCTTCATCTTCATCATCCTCATTAAAGTAACAGATGTATGTGTGGACGCAGAGAAACATTATGACCACCTGCCTCAGTCAAGTTGTATTTCTTGGGTTTGAAATAAACAAATGAGAGGTCGTCACATGACTGTTGTCCAAAGCCTCATGGGTCACATGACCTTAGCATTTGGAGAACACTTGCACTTTCTTTGTTCTTGTCTTTTATGATCTATCGTCTGTGTTTCTGTGTCTGTGGAGAACACGGGTCAGAACAACAGCTGATCTGGCCAGCAGAGGGCGCTCATCACACCCACTCACAGGGACCTTGAGGCAGTCGTTTATCGAGTGTGGAGTTAATCCTCTGAGAGCTTCATCTCCTCACATCAGTGTTCAGTCCCGACACTCGAGTCTTTCTCTGCCTCTGGTGGAGCTGCTGCATCTGATGAGAAGATTAACTGGGTTTGTCTGCGTGTGGTCGACTCTCTACACCCTCTTCACCATTCTCAAGTCACCAAAGAGCAGACCTTGATCCCTCTCTTCTCTCCTTTATGTTCCATTACTTCTCTCCTTCATGTTCCCTCACTTCTCTCCTTCATGTTCCCTCACTTCTCTCCATCATGTTCCCCCACTTCTATCCTTCATGTTCCCCCACTTCTATCCTTCATGTTCTCTCTCTTCTCTCCTTCGTGTTCCCTCACTTCTCTCTTTCATGTTCCCTTACTTCTCTTCTTCTTGTTCCCTAACTTCCATCCTTCATTTTCCATTACTTCTCTCCATCATGTTCCCTCACTTCTCTCCTTCATGTTCCCTCACTTCTCTCCTTCATGTTCCCTCACTTCTCTTCTTCTTGTTCCCTAACTTCCATCCTTCATTTCATTACTTCTCTCCATCATGTTCCCTCACTTCTCTCCATCATGTTCCCTCACTTCTCTCCTTCATGTTCCCCCACTTCTATCCTTCATGTTCTCTCTCTTCTCTCCTTCGTGTTCCATTACTTCTCTCCATCATGTTCCCTCACTTCTCTCCATCATGTTCCCTCACTTCTCTCCTTCATGTTCTCTCTCTTCTCTCCATCATGTTCCCTCACATCTCTACTTCATGTTCCCACACTGCTCTCCTTCATGTTCCCTCACTTCTCTTCTTCATGTTTCCTTACTTCAAACCTTCATGTTGCCCCACTTCTCTTCTTCATGTTCCCTCACTTCTCTTCTTCTTGTTCCCTAACTTCCATCCTTCATGTTCCCTCACTTCTCACCTTCATGTTCCCTCACTTCTCTCCTTTATGTTCCCTCACTTCTCTCCTTCATGTTCTCTTATTTCTCTCCTTCATGTTCCCTCACTTCTCTCCTTCATATTCCCTCACTTCTCTCCTTCATGTTCCCTCACTTCTCCTCTTCTTGTTCCCTAACTTCCATCCTTCGTTTTCCCTCACTTCTCTCCTTCATGTTCTCTCACTGCTCTTCTTCTTGTTCCCTAACTTCATCCCTTCATTTTCCCTCACTTATCTCCTTCATGTTCCCTCACTTCTCTCCATCATAGTCCCTCACTTCTCTTCTACATGTTCCCTCGCTTCTCTCCTTCATGTTCCGTCACTTCTCTCCATCATGTTCCCTCACTTCTCTTCTTCATGTTTCCTTACTTCAAACCTCCATATTCCCCCACTTCTCTTCTACATGTTTCCTAACTTAACTTCTTCATGCTCCCTCACTTATCTCCATCATGTTCCCTCACTTCTCTCCTTCATGTTCTCTCTCTTCTCTCCATCATGTTCCCTCACATCTCTCCTTCATGTTCCCTCACTTCTCTCTTTCATGTTCCCTCACTTCTCTCCTTCATGTTCTCTCTCTTCTCTCCATCATGTTCCCCCACTTATATCCTTCATGTTCTCTCTCTTCTCTCCATCATGTTCCCTCACACCTCTCCTTCATGTTCCCTCACTTCTCTCCTTCATGTTCCCTCAATTCTCTCCTTCATGTTCCCCCACTTCTCTCTTTCATGCTCCCTCACATTTCTCCTTCATGTTCCCTCACTTCTCTACTTCATGTTCCCACACTGCTCTCCTTCATGTTTCCTCACTTCTCTTCTTCATGTTTCCTTACTTCAAACCTTCATGTTCCCCCACTTCTCTTCTTCATGTTCCCTCACTTCTCTTCTTCTTGTTCCCTAACTTTAATCCTTTATGTTCCTTCACTTCTCTTCTTCTTGTTCCCTAACTTCCATCCTTCATGTTCCCTCACTTCTCACCTTCATGTTCCCTCACTTCTCTCCTTTATGTTCCCTCACTTCTCTCCTTCATGTTCTCTTATTTCTCTCCTTCATCTTCCCTCACTTCTCTCCTTCATATTCCCTCACTTCTCTCCTTCATGTTCCCTCACTTCTCTTCTTCTTGTTCCCTAACTTCCATCCTTCGTTTTCCCTCACTTCTCTCCTTCATGTTCTCTCACTGCTCTTCTACATGTTCCCTCGCTTCTCTCCTTCATGTTCCCTCACTTCTCTCCATCATAGTCCCTCACTTCTCTTCTACATGTTCCCTCGCTTCTCTCCTTCATGTTCCGTCACTTCTCTCCATCATAGTCCCTCACTTCTCTTCTACATGTTCCCTCGCTTCTCTCCTTCATGTTCCCTCACTTCTCTCCATCATAGTCCCTCACTTCTCTTCTACATGTTCCCTCGCTTCTCTCCTTCATGTTCCGTCACTTCTCTTCTTCATGTTTCCTTACTTCAAACCTCCATGTTCCCCCACTTCTCTCCTTCATGTTCCCTCACTTCTCTCCATCATGTTCCCCCACTTCTATCCTTCATGTTCCCCCACTTCTATCCTTCATGTTCTCTCTCTTCTCTCCTTCGTGTTCCCTCGATTCTCTCTTTCATGTTCCCTTACTTCTCTTCTTCTTGTTCCCTAACTTCCATCCTTCATTTTCCATTACTTCTCTCCATCATGTTCCCTCACTTCTCTCCTTCATGTTCCCTCACTTCTCTTCTTCTTGTTCCCTAACTTCCATCCTTCATTTCATTACTTCTCTCCATCATGTTCCCTCACTTCTCTCCATCATGTTCCCTCACTTCTCTCCTTCATGTTCCCCCACTTCTATCCTTCATGTTCTCTCTCTTCTCTCCTTCGTGTTCCATTACTTCTCTCCATCATGTTCCCTCACTTCTCTCCATCATGTTCCCTCACTTCTCTCCTTCATGTTCTCTCTCTTCTCTCCATCATGTTCCCTCACATCTCTACTTCATGTTCCCACACTGCTCTCCTTCATGTTCCCTCACTTCTCTTCTTCATGTTTCCTTACTTCAAACCTTCATGTTGCCCCACTTCTCTTCTTCATGTTCCCTCACTTCTCTTCTTCTTGTTCCCTAACTTCCATCCTTCATGTTCCCTCACTTCTCACCTTCATGTTCCCTCACTTCTCTCCTTTATGTTCCCTCACTTCTCTCCTTCATGTTCTCTTATTTCTCTCCTTCATGTTCCCTCACTTCTCTCCTTCATATTCCCTCACTTCTCTCCTTCATGTTCCCTCACTTCTCCTCTTCTTGTTCCCTAACTTCCATCCTTCGTTTTCCCTCACTTCTCTCCTTCATGTTCTCTCACTGCTCTTCTTCTTGTTCCCTAACTTCATCCCTTCATTTTCCCTCACTTATCTCCTTCATGTTCCCTCACTTCTCTCCATCATAGTCCCTCACTTCTCTTCTACATGTTCCCTCGCTTCTCTCCTTCATGTTCCGTCACTTCTCTCCATCATGTTCCCTCACTTCTCTTCTTCATGTTTCCTTACTTCAAACCTCCATATTCCCCCACTTCTCTTCTACATGTTTCCTAACTTAACTTCTTCATGCTCCCTCACTTATCTCCATCATGTTCCCTCACTTCTCTCCTTCATGTTCTCTCTCTTCTCTCCATCATGTTCCCTCACATCTCTCCTTCATGTTCCCTCACTTCTCTCTTTCATGTTCCCTCACTTCTCTCCTTCATGTTCTCTCTCTTCTCTCCATCATGTTCCCCCACTTATATCCTTCATGTTCTCTCTCTTCTCTCCATCATGTTCCCTCACACCTCTCCTTCATGTTCCCTCACTTCTCTCCTTCATGTTCCCTCAATTCTCTCCTTCATGTTCCCCCACTTCTCTCTTTCATGCTCCCTCACATTTCTCCTTCATGTTTCCTCACTTCTCTTCTTCATGTTTCCTTACTTCAAACCTTCATGTTCCCCCACTTCTCTTCTTCATGTTCCCTCACTTCTCTTCTTCTTGTTCCCTAACTTTAATCCTTTATGTTCCTTCACTTCTCTTCTTCTTGTTCCCTAACTTCCATCCTTCATGTTCCCTCACTTCTCACCTTCATGTTCCCTCACTTCTCTCCTTTATGTTCCCTCACTTCTCTCCTTCATGTTCTCTTATTTCTCTCCTTCATCTTCCCTCACTTCTCTCCTTCATATTCCCTCACTTCTCTCCTTCATGTTCCCTCACTTCTCTTCTTCTTGTTCCCTAACTTCCATCCTTCGTTTTCCCTCACTTCTCTCCTTCATGTTCTCTCACTGCTCTTCTACATGTTCCCTCGCTTCTCTCCTTCATGTTCCCTCACTTCTCTCCATCATAGTCCCTCACTTCTCTTCTACATGTTCCCTCGCTTCTCTCCTTCATGTTCCGTCACTTCTCTCCATCATAGTCCCTCACTTCTCTTCTACATGTTCCCTCGCTTCTCTCCTTCATGTTCCCTCACTTCTCTCCATCATAGTCCCTCACTTCTCTTCTACATGTTCCCTCGCTTCTCTCCTTCATGTTCCGTCACTTCTCTTCTTCATGTTTCCTTACTTCAAACCTCCATGTTCCCCCACTTCTCTTCTACATGTTCCCTAACTTAACTTCTTCATGTTCCCTCACTTATCTTCTTCTTGTTCCCTAACTTCAATCCTTTATGTTCCTTCACTTCTCTTCTTCCCTAACCTCCATCCTTCATGTTCCCTCACTTCTCTCCTTCATGTTCCCTCACTTCTCTCCATCATGTTCCCTCACTTCTCTCATTCATGTTCCCTCATTTCTCTTCTTCATGTTCCCTCACTTCTCTCCTTCATATTCCCTCAATTCTCTCGTTCATGTTCCCTCACTTCTCTTCTTCTTGTTCCCTCACTTCCATCCTTCATTTTCCCTCACCCCTCTCCTTCATGTTCCCTCACTCTTCTGCCTCATGTTCCCTCACTTCCATCCTTCATTTCCCTCACTTTTCTCCTCCATGTTCCCTCACTTCTCTCCTTTATATTCGCTCATTTCTTTCCTTCATGTTACCTTATTTATCTCCTTCATGTATTTCATCATTTCTCTCCTTCATGGTCCCTCACTTCTCTCCTTCATGTACCATCACTTCTCTCCTTCTCGTTCCCCTATTTCACTCCTTCTCGTTCCCTCATTTCTCTCCTTCATGTTCCCTCACTTCTCTCCTTCATGTTCCCTCATTTCTCTCCTTCATGTTCCCTCACTTCTCTTCTACATGTTCCCTCGCTTCTCTACTTCATGTTCCCACACTGCTCTCCTTCATGTTTCCTTACTTCAAACCTTCATGTTCCCCCACTTCTCTTCTCCATGTTCCCTCACTTCTCTTCTTCTTGTTCCCTCACTTCCATCCTTCATGTTCCCTCACTTCTCTTCTTCATGTTTCCTTACTTCAAACCTTCATGTTCCCCCACTTCTCTTCTCCATGTTCCCTCACTTCTCTTCTTCTTGTTCCCTCACTTCTCTCCTTCATGTTCCCTCACTTCTCTCCCTCATGTTCCCTCACTTCTTTCCTTCATGTTCCCTCACTTCTATTCTTCTTGTTCCCTAACTTCCATCCTTCATTTCCCTCACTTCTCTCCTTTATATTCACTCAGTTCTTTCCTTCTTGTTCCCTCATTTCTCTCCTTCATGTTCCCTCACTTCTCTCCTTCATGTTCCCTCACACCTCTCCTTCATGTTCCCTCACTTCTCTTCTAGATGTTCCCTCGCTTCTCTCCTTCATGTTCCCTCACTTCTCTTCTTCATGTTTCCTTACTTCAAACCTTCATGTTCCCCCACTTCTCTTCTTCATGTTCCCTCACTTCTCTTCTTCTTGTTCCCTAACTTTAATCCTTTATGTTCCTTCACTTCTCTTCTTCTTGTTCCCTCGCTTCCCTCCTTCATGTTCCCTCACTTCTCAGGACTTTCTCAGATCCCCACTGGTCAGTGACTTGTATCGTCCTGCTTCAGTCTCAGCCCGTTCTCCATTGCTTCCTCGTCCTCCTACTGTGTCCAGCTGAATAACCACTAAAGGTAAATGAGATCATAATGACCCTGCACAGACACACAAAACCCTCATTCGACACACAACCCTCTGCCTAATGAGCTGGAAAACACTTGTTGTGTGAGAGAGAGAGTGTGTGTGTATGTGTGTGTGTGTGTGTGTGTGTGTGTGTGTGTGTGTGTAAGTTTGCGTCTCTTTGCCTGAATGTGTGTAAAGTTTTGCTCCTTTCGTCACAGCCCTGTGTGATATCTGCTGACTCGACACATTTATAGTATTTAAATATAGACACACAAACAAACACAAACAAACACACACATAAATAGGCATACACAGAGTATTTGTAAATCTATAAATGTGTGTGTGTCTGTGCGTGTGTGTGTATAGGTGTGTGTGTGAATAATGAAGTGCATCATAGACTCTCAGGGTCAGTGTGTGACAGCAGGGGTCTTTTGTTGTTGTGGGTCTCTGAGCTGCACTTGACGGCCCCCCGACTCTCACCAGCTTCCTCTCAGGTAGATCCCCCATCATGCATCGCTGCCTCCATTCTCTGCTGAAAAGACTGAAATCCGCTTGAGTCCGACTTCAGTGAGCAGCTCAGCTCACTGTTGACCGTCCAGATCAGGACGAGCAGGTGCGCCCGTCATGTGACCGACACCAGCGTCGACACAGTGCAGCACTTGACCCTGACAACAGGAACTTCCTGTGGCGGGCAGAACCGCCCACACTGTTTCAGACCCGATCTGTCGCCAGGACACCCTGATGTTTCGATAGTGTTGTTTGTTCGCTAACAGTTAGCCGTTAGCTCCTGTCATAGCAACACTTTTTCAAATGTTATCCTGACATAAAACACTAGCACTGCTGCTCATCTCTCCTGCTTCACCCCTGCATCACTTCGGCATCACCCATGGCTCACTCCTATATCACTCTTTTACTCCTACATCACTCCTCCATCACCTCTAGATAACTCCTGGATAACTTCTACGTCACTTTGGCATCAATCCTGAATAACTTCTGCTTCTCTCCTACATCACTCCTGCATCACCCAAGATCACTTCTGCTTCCTTCCTCTCTCACTCCTACATCGCTTTGGCCTCACTCCTGGATAACTCCTTCTTCACTACTACATCACTCTTGAATTACTCCTCCATCACTTCTCCATTACCCCAGATCACTTCTGCTTCCCTCCTATATCACTCCTACATCACTCTTGCCTTACACCTGGATCACTCCTGTATCACTTCTCCACCTTTTGGATCACTTTTTCACACAGCTTGATCACTCCTATGTCACTCCTGTGTCACTCCTGGATCACTCCTACTGTCACTTTGGCATCAACCCTGGATAACTCCTGCTTCTCTCCTACATCACTCCTGTATCACTTCCCCATCACTTCCCCATCCCTCTTGAATCACTCCTCCATCACTTCTCCATCCCCCTGGATCACTTCTGCTTCCCTCCTATATTACTCCTACATCACTTCAGTATCACTCCAGGATCACTCCTGCATCACTTCTCCATCCCCCTGGATCACTCTAATATCACTTCAGCATCATCCCCTAATACTCCCTCTTTTACTTCTGCATCACCCCTGGCTCCTTCCTATATCACCCCTGGATTTTTTGCTGCACTCCTGTTAAAGTCATGAATCACTTCTCTGGATCAATCCTTCATCACTTCTGGATCACTTCTGCTTCACTCCAGTATCACTCCTGTTTTACTCGTGTATCACTCCTGCATCACTCCTTCATACCAGACATCACTATTTGACCGTCAGTGAAAGTCCAGCTGAGTCAGCAGCAGAGCTTTGATGATGATCCAGTCGACCTCGTCCCCCCAGAGTGGTTTTCTTTCAGGTCCTCTGGTGGCACTCCAGCGTCTCACTCTTCCATGAACCTTCAACCTGGAGTTAATGAGTCTTTTCAGCAGCATGAATGGGTTAATTGAGGACGAGGACGAGGACTCATTATCCCATCGAGCCTCCAGAAGCTCTTCACCGCGATCAACCGACTCGGTCGTGTCCAGAATCCTGCAAAGTCATTTGAAACTTCAGACACAGAAGCAGCCGTGGAAACCAAGACAGGTCTGGAGAAGCTGAGGCCTGAACCAGAACCACAACAAGATGAATATATCTAAGACACACACACACACACACACACAGGATCATGGAGCTGCAGGAGATGAACGTGTGAGAACATGAATATTGATGGTGTGAGAGCTGACGTCTGATCGTTCGGGCACCAGCACCGTCACGTATCCGCGTCCTTCACTCATCAGCTCTTTAGCCGACGAAGGCAAAACCATTAACTCGACACAAAAAGACGACACTAGAGTCTCGACACTACAAAGAAGAGTTGGAAGAAGAATGAGAACAAGTGACGCCAGAACATGATCTGAAGTCCAGTCCAGGGATTAGACGCACTCACACACTTACACAGACACACACATGCACACATCACACACATTTAGACAAACAAACATCTCCACACAAACACATTCAGACGAGTCTAACACTTAGAGACAAACACAAAGATTTAACACACACAGATGCAAACACACACTTACACAGGTTTAACACACATACAGTATAGACAAACACACACATATACCCAAGTCTAACACACAGAGATAAACACACACAAACAAATGTAGACAAGTCTAACACACACAAACACACACTTACACACAAACACATGTAGACAGGAGTAACACACACAGATAGAAACATGCACACACATTTGCAGACACACATGCACAAAAATCCAACACTCACAGAGACAAATACACACACACCGACACACTTACAGACAACACATCATTCAAGTTTCACACACACAGATACACACATTCTCACATACACACAAGTACACACTCATATACACACACACTGATAGAGATACACATACGTGTCTGATATATGGACACACATACACACAAGTACACACTCATATACACACACACTGATAGAGATACACATACGCGTCTGATAGATGGACACACATACACACAAGTACACACTCATATACACACACACTGATAGAGATACACATACGCGTCTGATAGATGGACACACATACACACAAGTCGAAGACACACACAGAGATGCATCCATTATTAGTTGTTGACTTTCACTGATGATTTGAATTATTTGTGTCTCTTCTGTTTGTTCATCGGGCGATCACACGTCATGTCCACAAGTGTGCGGCGGCAGACACACACTCTCACACACACACACTCTCACACACACACATGAAGGTTGTCATCTTCAGTGTCTGCTGTAACCACGAGTGCTGGAGCGAGCAGCACCTGCAGGATTTACACATTAACCCCTTTTTTCAGCGAGACCCCCGTGAAATCACTCATTAACTGTGTGTGTGTGAGTGTGTGTGTGTGTGAGTGTGTGACCAGGCTATCCTGCAGATCAACATGTGGGTCAGTCTCACTCATGTTTGGATCATCGAGTCAAAAGACTTTGAATTTTCTTTCACGTTGAATCTTCAAAAGAGTCGATATGAAACCAGGAATCCTGCTGAGTCGGCCTTTGTGCCGCTGTGTGTGTGTGTCTGTGTGCGGGTGTGTGTGTGGCTGACTTCAGTCCATGTGAAATTATCAAACAAAGGAGAAACAGGAAGTGAAG
>NC_141825.1:24455106-24522606 GCF_982586985.1 Callionymus lyra | reverse complement strand
ATACAGACACACACTGATAAACACACACTCAGACACATATAAATACTAACATACAGACACACACTGATAAACACCCACTCAGACACATATTGTATAAACACTAACATACAGACACACACTGATACACACAGACTTAGACACATATAAACACACACATACAGACACACACTGATACACGAAGACACATATAAATACACACATACAGGCACACACTGATACACACACTCAGACACATATAAACACACACATACAGACACACACTGATACACACAGACTTAGACACATATAAACACACACATACAGACACACACTGATACACGAAGACACATATAAACACTAACATACAGACACACACTGATACACACAGACTTAGACACATATAAACACACACATACAGACACACACTGATACACGAAGACACATATAAACACTAACATACAGACACACACTGATACACACAGACTTAGACACATATAAACACACACATACAGACACACATTGATACACGAAGACACATATAAACACTAACATACAGGCACACACTGATACACACAGACTTAGACACATATAAACACACACATACAGACACACACTGATACACGAAGACACATATAAACACTAACATACAGACACACACTGATACACACAGACTTAGACACATATAAACACACACATACAGACACACACTGATACACACAGACTTAGACACATATAAACACACACATACAGACACACACTGATACACGAAGACAACATATGGTTCACCATATTGGTAACCCAGGGGCCAATTACATCAAATACTTTGATAAAAAGCCTACAAGGAAGGACGTCATCTGAGCAAGAGGAGGGTTTCATCTTGTTCACTAGTGCTGAAATATCACCCAAAGATACAGCAGTGAAGGATGACCAAGAGGAGGAGAGGGGCTCAGAGACAGTAGGGGTTCCCAACAAAGTAGGCTTTTTATCAAAGTATTTGATGTAATTGGCCCCTGGGTTACCAATATGGTGAACCTCTCCCTTTCCACAGGGGTTTTTCCCAATGCATTTAAACATGCCATTGTGGAGCCTCTGCTCAAAAAACCAGGCTTAGACCCAACTGACCTCAGTAATTTCAGGCCTATTTCTAAGCTCCCTTTCTTGTCCAAGATCTTGGAGAAGGTGGTGTCCGAGCAGCTGTCTTTGTTCTTGGATCAGAGCGACATCCATGAGAAGTTTCAGTCTGGCTTCCGTAAACATCACTCTACGGAGACAGCTTTACTGAAAGTGTCCAGTGACATCATGATGTCGGCTGACTCTGGTAAATTCACTGTTCTGGTTCTCTTGGATCTGTCCTCAGCCTTTGACACAGTTGATCACCAGATCCTGCTGAGAAGACTAAGGGATGAAGTGGGACTGTCTGGGTCTGTGTTAGAATGGTTCTCATCTTACCTTTCTGGGCGCAGTTTTAGTGTATCTGCCAATCAAATGAGGTCTGAATCGGCAGATCTGTTGTGTGGAGTCCCTCAAGGTTCTGTTCTGGGTCCTTTATTGTTTTTGCTGTACTTGATTCCCCTTGGTAAAATCATTCAGAGATTTCCAGATGTTTCTTATCACATTTTTGCTGATGACATCCAGCTCTACTGCTCTTTTGACCCAACTGAGCCCCAAAGGCTGAACAGCTTAGTCAATTGTTTGCTAGAAATCAAACAATGGCTGAGTGAAAACACTTTACAGCTTAATGTGGACAAAACTGAAACTCTGGTGATTGCTCCTGATGATACGATTCCAGGGTTGAGTCAGTACTTGGGTGACTTAGGTCAGTCTGTCAAACTGAGCCTGAGAAACCTGGGTGTTGTATTTGATAAAGACATGTCTCTTGTTCAACACTGTAGAAAACTGACCAGAAACTGTTTCCTTCAACTGAGAAAAATCTCTAAACTTAGGAAAATGCTGTCACAACATGATCTGGAGCTTGTAATCCATGCGTTTGTTTCTTCTCGTCTGGACTATTGTAACAGTTTGTTTTCATGTCTTAACAAGAAGGATGTGTCTCGCCTGCAGTTGATTCAGAACTCTGCAGCGAGAATTCTGACCCGCTCTAGTAGAAGAACTCACATTTCTCCGGTCCTTAAAACTCTTCACTGGCTTCCAGTTTCTTTCAGGATCAACTTTAAAATTCTGGTTCTTACTTTCAGAGCTATTCATGGTCAGGCTCCTCCTTACATCACTGATCTGATCCAGCCTTACACCCCAGCTCGGTCTCTGAGGTCTGTGGATCAGAATCTACTTATGGTTCCACGCACACGGCTCAGGACCAGAGGAGAGAAATCTTTTCAGGCTGTTGCTCCTAAGCTTTGGAACAATCTTCCTCTCTCTTTGCGCTTGATGGATCTACTGACTCCTTTAAGAAACATCTTAAGACGTTTCTATTTGTTCAGGCTTTTCCTTGAATTTCTCGAACTCCTGTGTTGTTCTCGGTGTTGTCTTGATCTTTGAAGTATGTACTGTTTTGAGTATTGTTTTGATTGTCTAAGCGCTTTGTGACCCTGGTCTCGAAAAGCGCTATATAAATATATATTACTTACTTACTTACTTACTTACATACAGACACACACTGATACACGAAGACACATATAAACACACACATACAGGCACACACTGATACACACACGCAGACACATATAAACACTAACATACAGACACAGACAAAGTGATATACACACAAACACAGAAACAAAAACACATACACACAATCTCACAATCACACGGAGACACTCACACTTATACAGACACACTCACACACGCACACAAACACACACTTACACACATACAGACCCATACACAAACATACACCGCAGTGGTCAGTAGCCATTACTGTCACAAACGAACTCTCTCGACCTCTCAACCAGCAATTATTCTTTATTATCCTCTTCAGGTCTCGACCTTTAGGGGGCGCCACCCCCGACTCCACAACCTTTCATTCCGATCCGTGACCTTTTGCGTCTGGTAACCCTGCCGGTGTCGACCCTCACAGGTGACCAAGATGTTGGCGGTGGTGGTGATCCTGTTCGCCCTGCTCTGGATGCCGTACAGAACCCTGGTTCTGATCAACTCCTTCGTGTCCACGCCGTACCTGGACGCCTGGTTCCTGCTCTTCTGTCGGACCTGCATCTACGCCAACAGCGCCATCAACCCGGTCATCTACAACGCCATGTCGCAGAAGTTCCGCCTGGCGTTCCGGGGCCTCTACCGTTGCGAGCCGGCCGAGGGCCAGCAGAGGACCCTGTCCGTGATCCGGGGCATCCGGGCTTCGAAGACCTCGACGGGAGAGACCGCCAGATCCACGACCGAGTGTCCCGCCAACGAGAAACTCAACGGAAACTTTGAGGGTAAGAAGAACGACAACTCGGGTGGAGTCCAGCGAAGGCACCCGGATTCCAGCTCGGACAAGATGGCGTCACCCACCGATGATCGCCCTTGATTCTTGGGTTCAACAGGAAGTGATGTCATGTTTCAACACATCGGAATTATTGTGAAATTGTGTTGTGACCCATTCAACCCTTCGTTTGACCCGCATGAACTGGTCCACACCGATCTAGAAGGTCGGCATCTTCTGGGTTGTGTTCTGGTTCTGACCCGGGTCTGTGTCAGTGGTGGTCCAGGAGGATGACGACTGGAGTCCTGAAGGTGGAACATCTGCAGTCGTAAGAAGGTTCTGTGACTTGAGAGGGGTTACGTTTTTTTAAGGAGTCTCAAGTCTAGAAGTCTCACTAAACAGGAAGTCATTTTTTTTACTTCCTGCCCAAAAACTCCAAACCTGCAGTAGCATTTTATTTTTTAATTATTGAATCCAATAATTTCTATATTAAAAGGTTGGAGTTGTTTATAATGAATAATTAAATTCCATAATTCAATAATTTTCCAAATAAATACATTTTTTAACACAGAGTTTGAAAAATACTTTTTCTAAATTCAATACTTTTTAATTCTTGCCTTTTAAATTCGATATAAAAACGTTATAAAGCCACCAGACAATACCAAACGAGTACAGAGCTACTTTATCAAACTATCAACCAATCATGGTATTATCAATTCAATTAGGAAAAAATAAAATAAAATTGAAAATATTATATTTATTATGAGTAAATATCGAGTATTTTAATTAAATACATTTTTTTTTTTAAATCAACCTTTCAATTTACAAATAATTGAATTCAATTAAATAATACAATGCTTCAATACTTTGTTCAATTCAATATTCTGACGTCACTGAAATACTTCTATACGACTCTTCCTTTCCTCGACTTTGTTTTCTTTTTAAGCTAACTGTTAGCCGTTAGCTCCACAACAAGCTAACAGTTAGCATCTTTAGCAAAAAAACAAACCTACATGCGATGTTATGAAAGTGTCAAGAACTATTGATGCTGATCTGAAAAGAACATTATTAGTCACTCTTTTGAGTTTGGGAGTATTTGGGGATTTTTCTTAAAGCATGTTCTCTTATCAACTTAAATCTTTATTTACATGTTTGTGGTGAACATTTACAGGTTTATGACGAGTGTTCATTCTTCTTTTGTCCTGAAAACACTCATTGAATCAAACGTCAAAACTCGACGAAAAGACTTCCCAGAGATCAATGACGTCGAATCAACGTTGATATATTGTCGGGCTGATGGTAACTTTCAACGTTGATATCTGACATTGAAACAAAGTTAGATTTTCAATAAATGATGACATTGAATCCATGTTTTAAACTATGTTATTATCAACATTGAAACAATATTGGATTAAAAACCAGTTCAAACAATAACACAACATGTCATTATATAAAGGCCATTTTAACATTTTCATCCAATCCTCTGTATGCTTTTAATATTCCTTATCAAAAATATTTTTTTTTAAAATTACAAGTTAAATTGAATCGAGCATCAAGACAAACTAGTTCATTACTAAGTGCTCTCAGTACCGTCTGCATAACAGACTAGTTCGGATCAATCCTAACATATTACAACAAAATACACACAAACAGCTGTTTTACTGCAGGATATGATGACAAAACTAAAATTCCATTGTTCGTTTAGTTATTTATTAAGTATTTAGACAAATAATTATAAATTACTATATGAACACATTGTAACATCTTCATGTTTTTCACATTTATGGAACATAAAATCATTTCTTGAACAACTTATGTAACTTAAACAATTCGCCCTCTTAGCTCTTTTAAATCATTTATTCAGAAATAACAAAGTATAACAAGAAGGAAATGTTTTAACTCGACGACACACCTCGGAAGTGAATGGGTTTCACTGACATTATAATACTGGACAAAGTGCCGAGCAGGTTCTGAGCAGTTTCTAGAGGATAAGAAAAGAAATAAAAACTGTAAATGCTTTTAAATTATAGAAATTGTACACGTGTACTTGAATCAGGGGTTTGAACAGAGGCATCTTAGTTTGAAACTCCCAAGTACTGCAATAACAAGTAGATAGAAATATATGCGTTAATACTTGAACAAAAGAATGAAGGCGAGACGCTATAAATTCTATCTAATCTAATCTAATCTAATCTAATAATGAGCTGTTTGAGCTAACGCTAATGCTATTGACTACTGATGCTATCGAGCTAAAGCTAAGAAAATATGAATTCACGGAACAATAACATGCAAGATATGAGGAGAACAACAATGACCTGGTAGTACTTGAGGATAATAATGAATATTATATATAAGTGTAACAATAACAGTTTCTCTCCCTCTTGGATAAAAAGTTTGATCGCAACTGTCCACAGATGTCCAGATTCTCGCCACAAATGCCCCCCCGACACCCACCATCTTTGTGTAATGTTGATTTAATGTTGATTTAATGTTGATTCAATGTTGATTTAATGTTGATTCAATGTTGATTTAATGTTGATTTAATGTTGATTTAATGTTGATTTAATGTTGATTTAATGTTGATTTAATGTTGATTTAATGTTGATTTAATGTTGATTTAATGTTGATTTAATGTTGATTCAATGTTGATTTAATGTTGATTTAATGTTGATTCAATGTTGATTTAATGTTGATTTAATGTTGATTCAATGTTGATTTAATGTTGATTTAATGTTGATTTAATGTTGATTCAATGTTGATTTAATGTTGATTTAATGTTGATTTAATGTTGATTCAATGTTGATTTAATGTTGATTCAATGTTGATTTAATGTTGATTTAATGTTGATTTAATGTTGATTCAATGTTGATTTAATGTTGATTTAATGTTGATTTAATGTTGATTCAATGTTGATTTAATGTTGATTTAATGTTGATTCAATGTTGATTTAATGTTGATTTAATGTTGATTTAATGTTGATTTAATGTTGATTTAATGTTGATTCAATGTTAAAATGGTGACAGTCGTTCAACATTGAATCAACATTGATTGATCAACGTCAACAAAAGTTAACAAATCTGACTCAAAGTCAACATTGAATCAATAAAGTTTGCTAACTGGGTTGTTTGTTGTTGTAAACTAAACTTAACTAGCATGTGTTTGGTTATCTAACCAGTTTCTATATGGTTTGTGTAGAAATTACATTTTTAGTTGTGTAGCATGAACTGACGCACTTGTTACTTCAAACTATTTATTGTTGTTTACAAATGTATTGACGTCTGGATCGTGAAGTTACATTTTGCTGAGTCGGTGACGTTGTTTGCTTGTTTTAATGCATTTGTGACCAAGAGTGAAACTAAGAGTGAGACTAAGAGTGAGACTAAGAGTGAGACTAAGAGTGAGACTAAGAGTGAGACTAAGAGTGATCAGGTGTTTATCAGGTGTTGATCAGATGTTACTGTCATTATTGATCGATCAACACTCTTGTTTTTACAGAGTTGGTCGACTGTATAGACATTACTGGTGTTAGCATTACTGGTGTTAGCATTACTGGTGTTAGCATTACTGGTGTTAGCACACATAAAAATCTGCTCACACACACACACACACACAACCAAGACTTAAATGCACTTAAACAATTATACACACAAACATGCATACACGTAAAACACATACATACATTCCCACATAACCCACTCATCAAAAAGGCCACATTTTAGACTTAGTTTTTACTCTTGGCCTGAACATTTCTAATGTATCTGTACATGATGTCCATCTGAGTGATCATTCTCTTGTCTTGTTCAACCTGGACTTCATCCCTGAACCTAAGCCTTTGAAAGTTAAGTCTCAGAGGCGTGTCATCTCAGCCGATACTGCAGACAGTTTTTCTGCTATGTTTGACCGTCTTTCCTTTGATGACTGTCCAGATGTGGACAGTTTGATTCACTGTTACACTGATCATTGTGTTGAAATACTGGATCAAGTGGCACCTGTTAAATCGAACTTGAAAATTCATAAAAAATGGTGCCCTTGGACAAATGAAGATCTCCTGAGTCTGAAGAGACTTTGTCGAAAGACTGAGCGTCTCTGGAAGTCCACTAAACTTGAGGTGCACAGACTTCACCTCAGGGATCTGTTGGCTTCTTACAATGAGATGGTAGAAACTGCTAGATCTGATTACATCAGAAAACTGGTAGCAGCAAATAGGAAAAACCCCAAAGTTTTGTTTGACACGATTAATTCTCTCGTGTCTCCTGCTCCTCAAATCACGCCGGTCTTCTGTGAAGCTGACAGCAATGCATTGTTGAGATTTTTCATTGACAAAATTAAATTGATCAAAGAGAAAATCTCTCCCCCTTTGTTGGGAACCCCTACTGTCTCTGAGCCCATCTCCTCCTCTTGGTCATCCTTCACTGCTGTATCTTTGGGTGATATTTCGGCACTAGTGAACAAGATGAAACCCTCCTCTTGCTCAGATGACGTCCTTCCTTGTAGGCTTTTTATCAAAGTATTTGATGTAATTGGCCCCTGGGTTACCAATATGGTGAACCTCTCCCTTTCCACAGGGGTTTTTCCCAATGCATTTAAACATGCCATTGTGGAGCCTCTGCTCAAAAAACCAGGCTTAGACCCAACTGACCTCAGTAATTTCAGGCCTATTTCTAAGCTCCCTTTCTTGTCCAAGATCTTGGAGAAGGTGGTGTCTGAGCAGCCGTCTTTGTTCCTGGATCAGAGCGACATCCATGAGAAGTTTCAGTCTGGCTTCCGTAAACATCACTCTACGGAGACAGCTTTACTGAAAGTGTCCAGTGACATCAAACAATCATGCACATACACACAGATATGTACACACACAAACAATCATGCACATACACACAGATACGTACACACACAAACAATCATGCACATACAAACAAAATACGCACACACACAAACACTCATGCACATACACACAGATACGCACACACACAAACACTCATGCACATACACACAGATATGCACACACACAAACACTCATGCACATACAAACAAAATACGCACACACACAAACAATCATGCACTTTCACACAGATATGCACACACACACAAAATGCACTTTCACACAGATACGCACACACACAAACAATCATGCACTTTCACACAGATATGCACACACACACAAAATGCACTTTCACACAGATACGCACACACACAAACAAACAATCATGCACATACATACAGATACGCACACACACAAACAATCATGCACATACATACAGATACGCACACACACAAACAATCATGCACATACATACAGATACGCACACACACAAACAATCATGCACATACATACAGATACGCACACACACAAACAATCATGCACATACATACAGATACGCACACACACAAACAATCATGCACATACATACAGATACGCACACACACAAACACTCATGCACTTTCACACAGATATGCACACACACACAAAATGCACTTTCACACAGATACGCACACACACAAACAATCATGCACTTTCACACAGATATGCACACACACACACAATGCACTTTCACACAGATACGCACACACACAAACACTCATGCACTTTCACACAGATATGCACACACACACACAATGCACTTTCACACAGATACGCACACACACAAACACTCATGCACATACATACAGATACGCACACACACAAACACTCATGCACTTTCACACAGATATGCACACACACACACAATGCACTTTCACACAGATACGCACACACACACACAATCATGCACATACATACAGATACGCACACACACAAACACTCATGCACACACAGATATGCACACACACAAACACTCATGCACACACAGATATGCACACACACAAACACTCATGCACACACAGATATGCACACACTCTACATACAGAAAGTTGTTTATTTCAACAACGATGTTGTGTCACTTCAGTTCTTACTCTCTGTGTCTCCTGGACTGACCTTCGCGACCCTTCAGGTTCTCCCTCCACACAGAGGTTCTAGACGTCCTGTGAGGGCTTCAGACGCTCGTGAACCTCCGTCACCCGAGGTAGCCTGGATATTATGGGATGTTGGAAGAGCTTCTTCAGAACAGATGAAATCCTGACGACTGGACGATGTGTTCTGTTGAACCATCGGGATGATTGCTCGCCGGCGCTCGATCAATACGACTGATTGTCTTTCGAGGCCGACAGTAATAATCCGTGTAGGTGTTTTGAACTCGTCGTCGTTTTGGATGTCGTCGATGAAACGCCGCTTCAGGGATCACGAGTGACTCTCCTCGCAATCCTCGCTCAAACCTCCGTGTTGTTGCCGAACTGAAGGGCGCTGAACTTCTCTCGTGGCGACGCTGACATTTGGGATCCACTCCTGCCATCAGAGACATTTCGTGTTCGAGGGCGAATAAAACGATGACAATGGTTCAACGACAATGATGCCGTCATCGACCTCCAGTCGTGAACGAGAGACTATCTCTCTTTCGTTCCTCAAGTCGCTTATTTTCTCTTGTTTTCTTTCATCCGACAGTTTTGTTTTTCTTCTGCCGAATCTTTCTGCCTCTTTGCTCATCGCTAACTGTTACCTAGCAACCTCTTTGAATACTTATTACTAAATAAATATATTTATCTACTAAACCACACATGAAATATATTTTTCATCAAGATCCTATAGGAACCTCAGAGAAGTTGTTGCTAACAGTTAGCATCATAAGTCACTGTACATATGTTTTAAAAAAAAACATGAAAACATGTCTATCTTGAGAACCCTGTGACATAAAAGGTGTATGTATTTGACAATGTTTTTCTTGGCCCTGTTAGCCACTAGCTAAGCTAGCACTGTTAGCCACCAGCTAATCTAGCACTCTCAGCCACTAGCTAAGTTAGCCCTGGTAGCCACTAGCTAAGCTACCACTGTAAGCCACTAGCTAAGCTAGCACTGGTAGCCACTAACTAAGCTAGCACTGTTAGCCACTAGCTAAGCTAGTACTGGTAGCCACTATCTAAGCTACCACTGTTAGCCACTAGCTAAGCTAGCACCGTTAGCCACCAGCTAAGCTAGCACTCTCAGCCACTAGCTAAGTTAGCCCTGGTAGCCACTAGCTAAGCTAGCACTGATAGCCACTAGCTAAGCTAGCACTGTTAGCCACTAGTTAAGCTAGCACTGTTAGCCACTAGTTAAGCTAGCATTTTCAGCCACTAGCTAAGCTAGCCCTGGTAGCCACTAGCTAAGCTACCACTGTTAGCCACTAGCTAAGCTAGCACTGGTAGCCACTAGCTAAGCTACCACTGTTAGCCACTAGCTAAGCTATCACTGGTATCCACTAACTAAGCTAGCACTGTTAGCTACTAGCTAAGCTAGCAAGTATAGCATTGAGAGTCAAATTTCCTTCCCTTGACATTCCTGTTGAAAACAAACGTCATAATAAAACTTTCCATCGATCACATGCAGGACAGACATAAGTTATGCTTTAAATATAAGGAATTAAACTTTTATTTTGAAAAACATATACTTTATTATCAATTGATCGTCAAATGATGAACTTAAAAAAAAAAAAAGTGAATATATGATATACGATATGAATACGTTGCTGAGAATTCATGTTGTAATGATTCAAATATTTGTGTTTATGTTCAAACATGATGTTGTTTAAACACTTTTATAAATATTTGAAAAAGTGTCCAAAAGTTGATATTGAAAAATAATCACTTGCCAGTGAGACCTTTGGATGTTTCCATTGTTGTAGTATTTACTTGATTCAGAGGAAACATAAAAGTGTTTGTGTTGATTCATTGATCAATCGTGTCGTACAGTGTTTAGAAGCTCCACGGCAGTGTAGCGCAACTGTCCTACAGGTGGCAGCAGAGAGCAGCATATCAGAAGAAGCCACCTGCACCCTAACAAAGATGGCGTCTGATGCAAGAAGGTTTGCTTCACAGAACTTTTGCCCAGCCCTGCTTTCCAGAGTGTCCGTGTCTGCATGAGACAATATACATGTGGTGCTGATGAGTGTGAAAATAAAAACTTATAATGTCCTCTTGTGTGTGTGTTGCTGGTTCTGTGGGTCTCCTGTAGGTGTGTGTATCAGTAAGAATTAGTCAATATGATATGTATCACGATACAGTGACAACAGAACAATATATTTAGATATTTAGTGATACTAATAAGAATATAATTGATAAGAATATATGTGTAGTATTGTCCAGTACTTGACTCTGACGTTGTGATACTGTAGTAACAAGTATATATGTGTAGTATTGTCCAGTACTTGACTCTGGTGTCATGTTAGTGTAGTAACAAGGATATATGTGTAGTATTGTCCAGTACTTCACTCTGGTGTTGTGTTAGTGTAGTAACAAGGATATATGTGTAGTGCTGTCAAGTACTTGACTCTGGTGTTGTGATACTGTAGTAACAAGGATATATGTGTAGTATTGTCGAGTACTTGACTCTGGTGTTGTGATAGTGTAGTATTGTTGAGTACTTGACTCTGGTGGTGTGTTAGTGTAGTAACACGTATATATGTGTAGTAGTGTCCAGTACTTGACTCTGGTGTTGTGATAGTGTAGTAACAAGTATATATGTGTAGTATTGTCCAGTACTTGAATCTGGTGTTGTGATACTGTAGAAACAAGTATGTATGTGTAGTATTGTCTATTACTTGACTCTGGTGTTGTGATACTGTAGTAACAAGGACATGTGTAGTATTGTCGAGTACTTGACTCTGGTGTTGCAATTGTGTAGTAACAAGTATATATGTGTAGTATTGTCGAGTACTTTACTGTGGTATTGCAATTGTGTAGTAACAAGTATATTTGTGTAGTATTGTCGAGTACTTGACTCTGGTGTTGCAATTGTGTAGTAACAAGTATATATGTGTAGTATTGTCGAGTACTTGACTCTGGTGTTGCAATAGTGTAGTAACAAGTATATATGTGTAGTATTGTCGAGTACTTGACTCTGGTGTTGCATTTATGTAGTAACAAGTATATATGTGTAGTATTGTCGAGTACTTGACTCTGGTGTTGCAATAGTGTAGTAACAAGTATATATGTGTAGTATTGTCGAGTACTTGACTCTGGTGTTGCATTTATGTAGTAACAAGTATATATGTGTAGTATTGTCGAGTACTTGACTCTGGTGTTGCAATAGTGTAGTACAAGGATATATGTGTAGTATTGTCGAGTACTTTACTGTGGTGTTGCAGAAGTCGTAACTGCTTTCATTTGTTTTGAAACCAAAATATGTCCAAACATCAGCTTTAAAAGCCCCTGGAGTCGCTGTATCCTCTCGTCCTCAGTCGCTGTGAAATTTTGCATGTTAATTGTAAATTCAAATAATAATAATCATTTTATTTTATACAAGCTTTATTGAAATATGAACCATAAAAGAACTATGATCAAAGCAAAATATGATAATTGATTACAGTATCATGATAAATACTGTGATATTTCAGTATTTAAGTATTAATACTTTCTCCCTGTTCTGCTGCGAGGAGAATACTAACATTTGTTCAAGTGTTTGAGCGTCGAGCTTCGTTACGCTCGCAGTCACATGACTGTCACAGAAGTCACATGACTGTCACAGAAGTCACATGACTGTCGCAGAAGTCACATGACTGTCGCAGAAGTCACATGAATGTCACAGAAGTCACATGACTGTCACAGAAGTCACATGACTGTCACAGAAGTCACATGACTGTCACAGAAGTCACATGACTGTCGCAGAAGTCACATGACTGTCGCAGAAGTCACATGACTGTCACAGAAGTCACATGACTGTCGCAGAAGTCACATGACTGTCGCAGAAGTCACATGACTGTCACAGAAGTCACATAACTGTCACAGAAGTCACATGACTGTCACAGAAGTCACATGACTGTCGCAGAAGTCACATGACTGTCACAGAAGTCACATGACTGTCACAGAAGTCACATGACTGTCACAGAAGTCACATGACTGTCACAGAAGTCACATGACTGTCGCAGAAGTCACATGACTGTCACAGAAGTCACATGACTGTCGCAGAAGTCACATGACTATCGCAGAAGTCACATAACTGTCACAGAAGTCACATGACTGTCACAGAAGTCACATGACTGTCGCAGAAGTCACATGACTGTCACAGAAGTCACATGACTGTCGCAGAAGTCACATGACTGTCACAGAAGTCACATGACTGTCACAGAAGTCACATGACTGTCGCAGAAGTCACATGACTGTCGCAGAAGTCACATAACTGTCACAGAAGTCACATGACTGTCACAGAAGTCACATGACTGTCGCAGAAGTCACATGACTGTCGCAGAAGTCACATGACTGTCACAGAAGTCACATGACTGTCACAGAAGTCACATGACTGTCGCAGAAGTCACATGACTGTCACAGAAGTCACATGACTGTCACAGAAGTCACATGACTGTCGCAGAAGTCACATGACTGTCGCAGAAGTCACATGACTGTCACAGAAGTCACATGACTGTCACAGAAGTCACATGACTGTCACAGAAGTCACATGACTGTCACAGAAGTCACATGACTGTCGCAGAAGTCACATGACTGTCACAGAAGTCACATGACTGTCACAGAAGTCACATGACTGTCACAGAAGTCACATGACTGTCACAGAAGTCACATGACTGTCGCAGAAGTCACATGACTGTCACAGAAGTCACATGACTGTCACAGAAGTCACTCTCACGAGCAGAGTCGGACCGGAAACCCGTCGCCACGGCAACAGAACGGGTCGTTTTGAATCATGAAATCCGCGACTCGAGTGCGACTTGTCAGGTCTGAGTCTACCTGGACACACCTGGTGGTCCAGGTCCGCCTCCCTGGAGTCTGTGGACACACGCTCGACCTGGACTCACGCCACCACATCTGGGACGGCGGCGGCGGCGGCGAAGGACCTGATTGTTTGCGGGTCAGAGTCGGCGATCGCTCACGAGCCGGGTCGTTTGATTGGACTCACAGGATGAAAGGCAGCGGGAGGTTGATTTGTGGGACTCGAGTGACGGGTCACAGGTGGTTCAGGTCTCCGAGCGAGTATTAGTTCGGTCCGGCATCAGCTTCGCCGGGGGTCAAAGGTCAGGTGAGACTGGAGCCACAAATAGAAGCGGTTTACGCCGCGAGCTTTGATTGGAGAAGACGGGAGAATAGATGAGCAACACACACACTCGCACACACACTCGCACACACACCCCCACACTCACTCACACACACACACACACTCACACACACACACACACTCACACACACACACTCGCACACACACCCCCACACTCACTCACACACACACACACAGCCCTCCCCTTTCTCCCCTCCTGTCAGATGATATATCAACCTTCTTAAATTATACATGGAAGTCACAGCAGCTTCACCTGCTTCCTGCTGACACACACACATAGATTCACACACACACACACACACATATATACACACACACACACACACACAGACAGAAATGAATCATTCCTTGATTGGTCGTCATAGTTAAAGTGTGTTCATTGTACAACGTTAACATCAATGCAGTTCAGTTGATGAAGAGGATGATGATGATGGTGACAGTTGTGTTGTAGACAGTTGTGTTAAAGACAGTTGTGTTGTAGACAGTTGTGTTGTAGACAGTTGTGTTACAAACAGTTGTGTTGTAGACAGTTGTGTTGTAAACAGTTGTGTTGAAGACGGTAGTGTATACAGTTGTGTTGTAGACAGTTGTGTTGAAGACAGTTGTTTTGTGTATTCATGTTCATATTAAGAAATCCTAGTAGTAAAAAGCAAACTACTGTAAAATATTTATTTGGTTGTTACATGTTAATGTGTAGACAGTTGTGTTGAAGACAGTTGTGTTGTAGACAGTTGTGTTGTAGACAGTTGTGTTGAAGACAGTTGTGTTGTAGACATTTGTGTTGTAGACAGTTGTGTTGTAGACAGTTGTGTTATAGATAGTTGTGTTGTAGACAGTTGTGTTGTAAAGACTTGTGTTGTATACAGTTGTGTTGTAAACAGTTGTGTTGTAAAAAGTTGTGTTGAAGACGGTAGTGTATACAGTTGTGTTGTAGACAGTTGTGTTGAAGACAGTTGTTTTGCAGACAATTGTGTTGCTGAAAGTTGTTTTGTGTATTCATGTATTAAGCAATCCTAGTAGTAAAAAGCAAACTACTGTAAAATATTTATTTGGTTGTTACATGTTAATGTGTAGACAGTTGTGTTGAAGACAGTTGTGTTGTATACAGTTGTGTTGTAGACAGTTGTGTTGAAGACAGTTGTGTTGAAGACAGTTGTGTTGTAGACATTTGTGTTGTAGACAGTTGTGTTGTAGACAGTTGTGTTGAAGACAGTTGTGTTGTAGATAGTTGTGTTGTAAACACTTGTGTTGTATACAGTTGTGTTTTAGATAGTTGTGTTGTAAACACTTGTGTTGTATACAGTTGTGTTGTAAACCGTTGTGTTGTAGATATTTGTGTTGTAAACAATTGTGTTGTAGACAGTTGTGTTGAAATGAATTGTGTTGTAGACAATTGTGTTGATGAAAGTTGTGTTGAAGACAGTTGTGTTTGAGTCTAGTAGTAAAAAGCAAACTACTGTAAATAATTTATTTGGTTGTTACATGTTAATGTTAGTTGTGTAGAGCAGCTCAGTGAACGATCTCGCTTTCACATGTCAACACACGACTGACACACACACCAGCAGCCAGTTGCGCTCCTGACGTCGCCGTGGAGACAACAGAAGCTGAAGGAGTCAGACGATGATAATCGCCGTGGTAACAGGCTGTGCGTGGATTGATGGCTATTTTTGTCCTCATTACCGAGGTCATGTGACCACGCGGTCAAGTTCAGCATGAGATAGTCATGGTCATCGGGTTCTAGTCGCCCCCTCGTCCACTTGGTGGAGCTTCTCTTCAGCCACATGACTTTTGCATGCCAGCATCATCTTCGTGTGTGTACGTGTGTGTGTGTCTTTGTGTGTGTGTGTGTGTGTGTCTTTGTGTGTGTGTGTGTGTGTGAGAGTGTGTGTGTGTGTGTTAGTGTGTGTGTGTGTGTGTGTGTGTGTGTGTGTGGTGTCTTTGTGTGTGTGTGTGTCTTCGTGTGTGTGTGTGTGTGTAGAATTCAAGGACATCTAAGTGAAACATCACAGGCGGCAGAAGAAAGTCAAGATCCTCGGTGGAAATAATCACATGGAAGTGCTTCACTTCTTGTTGTTAACTTAAAATCGCTGACCTTCGTCCACCTGCTCACAAACACTTTGACTTCACCCACGACTGGCTCCGTTGCCACGGAGACGCACGACACCGGGATCCGCGGCTCGGTGGAGAATGAGCAGAAACCTGCAGAGAGCCAGACTCAGCGGTGGAGGAGCTCAAATCTTCTTGAGCAGAATTTTTTCACGACGGTAAACATTATCAGTGAGTTCAAGAATCTACAAACATACAACAAATGTCAACACACACAAAAACACGGGCAGTTGTGCTGTAAACAGTTGTGTGGAAGACAGTTGTGTTGTAGACAGTTGTGTTGTAGACAGTTGTGTTGTAGACAGTTGTGTTGTAAACACTTGTGTTGAAGACAGCTGTGTTAAAGACAGTTTTGTTGTGGACAGTTATGTTGTAGACAGTTTTGTAGTATACAGTTGTGTTGAAGACGGTTGTGTTGAAGACGGTTGTGTTGAAGACAGTTGTGTTGAAGACAGTTGTGTTGTAAACAGTTGTGTTGAAGACAGTTGTGTTGAAGACAGTTTTGTTGAAGACAGTTTTGTTGAAGACAGTTTTGTTGTAGACAGTTGTGTTGTAGACAGTTGTGTTGTAGACAGTTGTGTTAAAGACAGTTGTGTTGCAGACAGTTGTGTTGTAGACAGTTGTGTTGTAGACAGTTGTGTTGCAGACAGTTGTGTTGAAGACAGTTGTGTTGTAGACAGTTGTGTTAAAGACAGTTGTGTTGTAGACAGTTTTGTTGTAGACAGTTTTGTTGTAGACAGTTTTGTTGTATACAGTTGTGTTGAAGACAGTTGTGTTGTTGACAGTTGTGTTGAAGACAGTTGTGTTGTAGACAGTTTTGTTGTAAACACTTGTGTTGTAGAGAGTTGTGTTGTATACAGTTGTGTTGTAAACAGTTGTGTTGTAGACAGTTGTGTTGTATACAGTTGTGTTGTAAACAGTTGTGTTGAAGAAAGTTGTGTTGTAGACAGCTGGTTGCATACAAACACACAACAACGCACAAAAACACGGGCAGACCAACGCATGGACACACTCACGCACAAAGATGCGCAAACTCACATGCTCAGATACGCACATACAGGGATACACACTCAGACAAGGAAATTAACGCACACACATACACATGCAGACATACTAACACAAACATGCTGGATCACACACTTGCAAAGACACACAACCATTCTCCCACGCAAAAACACGCACACACCAACACGCACAGACACATACACAACATAATCTATATTTATCAACTAACTTGTCACTGAAGTTATATCTTTTTTTACATCCCTCTCACATTCACTCCATCATCATCATCATCATCATCCTCACGTGTCGTCAGGAAGCCGCAGGAGTTGTGCGGCAGCAGCACGAGCGCGGGGGTGTGTGTGTGTGTGTGTGCGTGTGTGTGTGTGTGTGTGTGTGCGTTTCACGGTCGTCGATTGTCAAACATGCTCTGAATGAAAACTTGATTTTGAGGAAAAGTGATTCAGACTGCGGGTGTGATGTCATCGCTGCAACATCCACGGGGTCCTCCTAAGACACACACACACACACACACACACACAAACACACACACACACACACACACGCACACACGCACACACGCGGGACTTGAACCAGCAACCCCGTGTGGGCGGCGGGTCACGAAGACAGAAGTCGCGTCTCGTTAAATGTTTTTATTCTCGTTAGTGTGAAGAGCTTCTCCCGCCTTCCTTCATAACCGGACAAAAAAGACGACAATTTCAAGTCGGGGCGACACAACAGAGGTTCTTTCCTTCATGACCCGTCACATGACGCACAACCTGTTACCACGATCACAACCAGAGGAAAACAAACGACAGTGTTGCACTGCTCAATAAAAGTGGGCGGGACCCGGGGGGTCCGCGCCGACGTAGGTAGTTAAACATAAATACTTCTTCCCTTCCAAAATAAACACAATAAAAAGTCCTTCAGTCTTCGTAACATGTTTTCAACCTCACGCTGACTTCCTGCCAGCTGGCGCAGGAACCTCCGGGAAGGGGCTCGCCTTCATCTCCCCCCTTTCGACAGCTTTAGGAGGTCGTCGATATCAGTCTTGTCCCACAATGCACAGGGGGTCGGGTTGACCAGCAGGTGGCGCTCCACTCTTACCGCACTTTGACCCCACTGGGGGGGGGGGGGGAGGAGAAACGTGTGTGTGTGTGTGTGTGCGAGTGACGCCACCGGGCGCCGGCGAGTAACAGTCGGTCAATGTCAGTCGTGATCCTGCGAGCGCTTCCTCGGCGGCGTGTTCCTCACTTGACGTGTTCGGCGCTGTGCGAGGAGCAGTAGTACTTTTTGTGGGCGATGAACGTGGACAGGCTGCTGAACTTGATGTTGCACAGGCGGCAGAAGCGCGAGTTGCCGTTCTGGACGGGCAGGGGGATTTTGGGGGCGATGGGCTGAAGCCGTTTGGGGTCGGAGGTCGGGGCGGGGGGGGGACTCTCCTTCTTGATCTCCGAGGGCAGCGGCAGACACGCCGCCCCGGAGGAGGGGGTCACAGGTACAGGTGAGGTCGCGGCCGGAGATCCGCTTCCTGCCGAGGGACTTCCGTTCACCCGCGGGGAGGACGGAGACGTCGCCCCACTTTTGCCGTTCACGCTGTCCCCCCTGTGGACGCGTGGCTTGGGGGGTGCACTCGGCGTGGAGGATGGCGCCTCCTCCCGGGGGCTGAGGCTGGGGCTTCGGGAGAGTGCCTGAGGCAGGTTGATGTTGACCACCACGCCGTGGACGCTCTTGAAATGCTCCATGAAGTCACTGGTGATCACCCTGTTGGGACAATAGGGACAGACAGTCTGAGGGGACGCTTTGACGACAGGGGCCGGGGCGACGGTGTCAGGGGGGGAGGAGACCTCAGTGGACGGAGGGCTGGCCGATACCGGCGCCGTGGCCGTTTTCGCCTCCGTCGGCGGCTCGTGCTGATGCTTTCCGTTCGGAGAGGTGGCGGAGGACTTCTTGAGCCGCTGGATCTGCTCCAGGGTGAGTTTCTGGAGGGTGGTCGCCGGGCAGTAGTAGGTCTTATGGGCCAGGTAGTTCTCGATGCTGTTGAAGCTGATGCTGCAGGCGGTGCACTTGTGGTAGTCGGCGAGCGGCAGCGCCGGCATGACCCCGCCGCCGCTCTGCCGCGGATCTTCTCTCAGACGGGGTCTCTTGCTCAGATCTATGGGGCCGTCTCCCTCAGGGCTGGAGCCTCCGGCGCCACCGGAAGACGCCTCCTGCTTGACCACCAGACCCAGGACCGAAGGCGAAGGCGCGGAAGCGGCGGCGGAGTTGGTGGCGGCGATGGCGGCGGCTGCTGCGGCGTTCGCCAGCGCTTCAGTTCTCGCCATGTGTATCTCGTACATCTTCTTCCTCTTACGCTTGCGGATGGGCTGGGGGACGAAGGGGGACGAGGGCGAGGACTTGGACATGTGCGTGGACCGTTGATTCGAGGGGTCGTGCCGCGACGCACAGTAGAAGCGCTTATGAACCATGTAGTTGTCGTGCCGACTGAAGCGGATGTTGCAGGCCTCACAGAAGGTCTTGTTGGGGTCGTCTTCCAGGTCCTCGGTGGACCCGCTCGCCGGACTCTGGCTGCCCTCGCTGGCTCGTCCTCCTGCTCCTTCTCCTTCAGACGCCGACGACACTCGCTCCGTCCCGGCGGGCGCTTCCGCCTTCACCTCTGCCACCCGCTGCGAGTCGGCCGCGGCGGGATCCGAGTGGGTCGGGGACGCGGACGCCGCTCGGCTGCCGGGTCCTTCCCGGGGGGAGGTGGAAGCGTGAGCAGGGGGAGCCGGGTTGGGTTCCCTGGCCTGGTCCGGGGCGTCCGGGTGGCGCCGGCTGGAGCAGTAGAGACGCTTGTGTGCATAGTAGTTGTTGATGTTGTTGAAGGTGATGTCGCACTCGAAGCAAGTGGCTCCTTTGAGTGGCTGCGTGGTGGTCGCCGTGGGCGCCGTGGGTCCGGATTGGAAGAAGACCGCCGAGCTGTTCTGGGGGACGGCCTGACCTTGCTTCAGTCGGCTGTGGACCATCTCTGACATTTTGGCCAAGATCTCCGAGGCCTGCGGCAACATGGCTCCCTCGGCGTTGAACATGTACTGCGGCAGGAACATGGCGCCGCCCGGGACCGGGAACACCGACGCGGCACTTCCTGCGTGTGTGGGGCTGGAGCCGGGAGTGGGACTGGTGGGTTCCGCTTTCACAGCACTTGGACTTTTAGGAGAGTTGGACGTTTGACAGGCCGGGAAAGTTAGAGCGGGCTTCTGGTCCAGGTCTTCTTCCTCAGTCACCTCCATGTGACGGTCTTCGGTCTCTCCCTCGGACTCGGGTTCCTCCTTGATCTTCACCGGGGTGGCCTCGGGGGGACTGCAGCCCCGCGGAGTTGCGGAACTCCCGTTGGCTCCGGGACTGGACGAGTCTGGAAGAGGTACGCTGGCGAGGGGCTCCCTTTCCTGAGGGGACAGCCGGTCCACCGACGACGGGGTGCTCTGGCGAGGAGTCGGGCTACGTTCCGTGGGCGCTCGCACCTCCAGGTGCGTCCGGACGTGTTGCTGCAGCTGCGCCGGCGACTCGCTGCTGTGGCCGCAGACTTGACACTTGAGAACGACGCCCGAGTCCCCGAGACTGAGACCTGCCGAGAGAGAGTCAGGGGGTTAGCGGTTTCAGGTCGGAGGTCGTTTGGAACGAGGGGGGGGGGACACTCACCGGCGGTCTGGGGCAGCTTGGGCAGACCCGGTCCGGGAGAGTGGGACCCGGGCTGACACACCATGTGACTGGTGACCAGGTGGGTGTACAGGATGTCTCTGGTGGTGGAGACGAAGCCGCATCCGTGACACACGCCGCTCAGCGTGTCCGTGTGGACCTTCAGGTGACGCTCGCAGTTGGCTTTGGTGGTGAAGGCCGAGAGACAGATGAGACACACGAAGGGACGCTCGCCTGTAGGTCGATTTCAGTGACATTACAATAACGGTTGAAACCTTGAATTTTTCAATGCTTTTTAAAGCATTCAAATATTTATTTGCATAATTTAATCAATTTTCTATATTAAAAGGTTGAATTTGTGAATAAGTAAGTAAGTAATTCATATTTATATATCGCTTTTCCAGACCAGGGTCACAAAGCACTTAAAAAATCAAACACTATTCAATAAAGTAAATACTTTAAAGGTCAAGATACTACTGAGAACAACACAGGAGATCATTTCATTTCATATTAGAAGAAAAATAAAACTTGTTTTTACACATAAAGTTTGATATTTTAGTTCCATTCATTAAAAAATTAATGTTCTATTTTTTATCCTTTTAAATTCAATATAAATATGTTGGTGCCGTTATAGCAACATCTCTATATTGAATTTAATAGAAGAAAATAAATACATTTAGAAAATGTATTTTTTTAATTATAAGAATTACAGAATTGAACTTTTTGTGTAAAAGAAAATATTGATTATTATTAATGAAATTATTTAAACATGTCTTTGTAGTAATTATTAAATTAAATCATTAAAATAATGATTCAATGCTTAAAAATGTCAAGATTCAACATTTAAAATGTTAAATTCAATGTAAAGATTTTGGCGCCGTTATAGCAACATCTCTATATTGAATTTAATATATTTATTTTATATTATTTTATACAAATTACACAAATAAACTCTTTGTGTAAAAGAAAATATTGATTATTATTAATTAAATGATTAAAAATTAAACATGTTTTTGTAGAAATTATTAAATGAAATCATTAAAATAATTCAATGCTTAAAAATGTAAAGTTTCAACATTTGAAATGTTAAATTCAATGTAAAGATTCTGGCGCCGTTATAGCAACTCTCTATATTGAATTTAATAGAAGAAATACATTTAGAAAATGTATTTTTTAATTATAAAAATGACCGAAGTAAACTTTTTGTGTAAAAGAAAATATTTATTATTATTCATTAAATGATTTAAAATTAAATAGGTCGTAGTAATTATTGAATTAAATCATCAAAAAAATGATTCAATGCTTAAAAATGTAAAGTTTCAACATTTGAAATGTTAAATGAATGTTAAATATTCAGTTTTATTTCCAAGCCTCGGGCGTCGTACTCACCACTGTGTGTTCTCATGTGGATCTCCAGCGAGCTGGCGCTGGGGCAGCTCTTGTTGCACTGAGGGAAGGGGCACAGGCGCTCGTTGGGGTACGACTCCTTCAGCTTGTCCTGAGGCGGAGACGGCGCCGCCGCCGGCTGCTTCTGTCGACTGGCGCAGTAGTAGAGCAGGTGGGCCTGGAGGTTCCGCTCGCTCCGGTACCAGATCCCGCAGTCCTTGCACGGGAAGATGTCCTCTGAGGAAACACAAGTTCATGTCACGACCAGGAAGTCACTTCCTCGTCACGGACTTCAACTCTGAGGGCAGAACTTGATTTAAATGAATTTTAAACAATAAAATAAATAAATATATATAATTGATTATGTTTGTCTGTGATGCCTCACATCCCAGTGAACAGCTTTCTTTCACCTGACAAACACTCTACTACACTAGTGGAAGGGTGTGTGTATAACTTGTGTATGTGTGTGTGTATAACTTGTGTATGTGTGTGTGTATAACTTGTGTATGAGTGTGTGTATAACTTGTGTATGAGTGTGTGTATAACTTGTGTATGTGTGTGTGTATAACTTGTGTATGTGTGTGTGTATAACTTGTGTATGTGTGTGTGTATAACTTGTGTATGTGTGTGTGTATAACTTGTGTATGTGTGTGTGTATAACTTGTGTATGTGTGTGTGTATAACAAGTGAATGTGTTTTGTGTGTTTCTAAATAGAAGTGTGTGTAACAAGAGGTTTATTTGTTAATAGAAGTGTGTGTGTGTGTATGTGTGTATGTGTGTGTAACTATAAGTGTGTGTGTGTGTGTGTATAACATGTGAATGTGTGTGTGTATAACTTGTGTATGTGTGTGTGTATAACTTGTGTATGTGTGTGTGTATAACTAGTGAATGTGTTTTGTGTGTTTCTAAAAAGAAGTGTGTGTAAAAAGAGGTTTATTTGTTAATAGAAGTGTGTGTGTGTGTATGTGTGTGTAACTATAAGTGTGTGTGTGTGTGTGTGTATAACAAGTGAATGTGTTTTGTGTGTTTCTAAATAGAAGTGTGTGTAACAAGAGGTTTATTTGTTAATAGAAGTGTGTGTGTGTGTATGTGTGTGTAACTATAAGTGTGTGTGTGTGTGTGTATAACATGTGAATGTGTTTTGTGTGTTTCTAAATAGAAGTGTGTGTAACAAGAGGTTTATTTGTTAATAGAAGTGTGTGTGTGTGTATGTGTGTGTAACTATAAGTGTGTGTGTGTGTGTATAACAACTGAATGTGTTTTGTGTGTTTCTAAAAAGAAGTGTGTGTAACAAGAGGTTTATTTGTTAATAGATGTGTGTGTGTGTATGTGTGTGTAACTATAAGTGTGTGTGTGTGTGTGTGTATAACATGTGAATGTGTTTTGTGTGTTTCTAAATAGAAGTGTGTGTAACAAGAGGTTTATTTGTTAATAGATGTGTGTGTGTGTATGTGTGTGTAACTATAAGTGTGTGTATAACATGTGAATGTGTTTTGTGTATAACTACAAGTGTGTTTCAAAATAGAAGTGTGTAACAAGAGGTTTATTTGTTAATAGAAGTGTGTGTGTGTATGTGTGTTTAACTAGAAGTGTGCGAGTGTGTATAACATGTGAATGTCTTTTGTGTGTCACTAATAGTGTGTTTCTAAATAGATGTTTGTGTAACAAGAGGGTTATTTCTAACTGGAAGTGTTTGTATGTGTGTGTAACGAGAAGTGTGTGTGTGTGTGTATAACAAGTGAATGTCTTTTGTGTGTCACTAATAGTGTGTTTCTAAATAGATGTTTGTGTAACAAGAGGGTTATTTCTAACTGGAAGTGTTTGTATGTGTGTGTAACGAGAAGTGTCTCTGTGTGTGTATAACAAGTGAATGTGTTTTGTGTGTAACTTTAAGTGTGTTTCTAAATAGAAGTGTGTGTAACAAGAGGTTTATTTCTAACTAGAAGTGTGTGTGTGAGTAACGAGAAGTGTGCGTGTTTGTGTGTATAACAAGTGAATGTGTTTTGTGTGTAACTAGAAGTGTGTTTCTAAATAGAAGTGTGTGTAACAAAAGGTTTATTTGTAACAAGAAGTGTGTGTGTATGTGTGTGTAAATAGGAGTATGCGTGTGTGTGTGTGTGTGTGTGTAGCTAGAAATGTGAGTAACTGGAATTGTGTTTGGTGTGTGTGTGTAACTAGAAGTGTATGCATCTAGACGTGTATGTGCATAGATGTGTGTGTAAATCCAAATGTGTTTGTGTGTACATTTGAAAGTGTTTAACCCGGAGTGTGTGCATGTGAATGTGTGTGTGTGTGTGTGTTTGTGTGTGACTCGAATTTTTTATGTGTAAACTGTTTTGTTACTAAAAGTGTGTGTGTGTAACTAGAAGTGTGTGTATGAGCCTTGAAATTGGTAGTTGTGTAACTATAAGTGTGTGTGTAACTCAAGCATGTGGCTGAAGGTGAATGAACGCCAGATAAAAGTGAGATGGCGCCATCTTGTGGTCAATCGTGGTTGTACAGCACTATGAGGAATTGACGTCATCAGACCGCGGTTTTGTTCAAAAGTTGATCACGTGTTGATGTGTGTGTCTAGACTTCATGGTTGTGTAGTTTTTGTTCAGAAGTGAACTAACGTGAGGAGTCATGTGACCACTCACTGTTGATCACGGCGGTCGCCAAGATGGCCGCCATGCCCGCCTGCTGCGGCAGCAGCTGGATGTCGGAGTGAAGCGCCGCCGGGTACGAAGGCTCGTCCTGGTTCTGACCCGCGAGCGCAGGAGAGGGCGGGGCCAGGGGGGCGCAGGCCGGAGGGAGCACGGCCAGGAGGGTCTCCCCGGCCGCCAGGTCACGGGTCACCTTACAGAACAACTGCTCGTCTGAAAACAATACACACTTATGAACACACAACACGACACTTATCAACACACACACAACACACAACACACAACACTTATGAACACACGACACTTATGAACACACACACACAACACTTATGACCACACACACGACTTTTATGAACACACACACAACACTTATCAACACACAACACTTATGAACACACGACACTTATGAACACACACACACAACACTTATGAACACACACACGACACTTATGAACACACACACAACACTTATCAACACACAACACTTATCAACACACACACACAACACTTATCAACACACACACGACACTTATGAACACACACACAACACTTATGAACACACACACAACACTTATGAACACACACACGACACTTATGATAACACACACAACACTTATCAACACACAACACTTATGAACACACAAACGACAGTTATGATAACACACACAACACTTATCAACACACACACGACACTTATCAACACACACGACACTTATGAACACACAACACTTATGAACACACACACGACACTTATGAACACACAACACTTATGAACACACACACGACACTTATGAACACACAAAAGACACTTATGAACACACAAAAGACACTTATGAACACACACGACACTTATGAACACACACACAAGACACTTATGAACACACAAAAGACACTTATGAACACACACGACACTTATGAACACACACACACGACACTTATGAACACACACACAAGACACTTATGAACACACGACACTTATGAACACACACACAAGACACTTATGAACACACACACAAGACACTTATGAACACACAAAAGACACTTATGAACACACACACACTCTGACCTGCTGAAGAGCTACAGTGAGGAGGAGCCAGTCATGGACTCACACCTGCGACTCACCTTGGCTGTAGATGCTGACGTTAGAGGTCGAGGGGTCAGAGGTCAGACTGAGGCGGCTGATCCAGCAGTGAGGGTCTTCACACACCAGACTGCAGGTCTGCAGACAGAACCAGAACCACACACTCATTACTGATGAAAGGAAGAGAAAGAGGAGGAAGAGGAGGACAAGGAGGAGGTGGAGAAAGATGAGGAGGAAGAAGAAAGGGTAGAAGATGAAAAAGGAGGATAAAGAGGAGGAGGAGTAAGTGAAGGGAAGAAAGATGATGAGCTGGAAGATAAGGATAAAGAGGAGGAGGAAGAGGATGAGGAAGATGAGAAAGAGGTTCAGGAGAAGGATGAAGATGAGGAGAAGAAGGAGGAAGAGGAGGGAGATGAGGAAGAGGAATATAAGGAGAAGGAATAGGAGGAGAAAAGAGGAGGATTATGCGGATGAAGACGAGGAGGTGGAAGATGAGGATAAGGAAGATGAGGAGAAAAAGGAGGAAGAGGGAGTTAAGAGGAGGACGATGAGGATGATGATGAGGAAGAAAACAAGGAACAGGAGGAGGAAATGAAGGAAGAGAACAAAGCAGTGAAGAGAAGAATAAAAGAGATGAAGATTCTGATGCAGAGTTAATGAGATCTGATGAAAGACGACAGAGGAATGTTGTACACACACACACACACGCACACGCACACGCACACGCACACGCACACGCACACGCACACATGCACACACACACACACACACACACACACACGCACACACACGCACGCACACACACGCACACAAACCCACACACACACACTACTATGTTGTTGTGTAGTCAGGACTCCTGCAGGTCTTCATTCAGACTAAGCAACTGTATATTCAGGTGAAGGTTCTGGTCCCGGTCAGACCAGGACTCGGGCCAGTGCTCACATCTGGACCCGGTCCAGCCCGTCAGGGCGAAAGATCCGGTTTCTCAGAGGCCCGACTGATGTTCTGATATGATGCCTTTGTCTGGATATGAAAGTGACACCGGAGCCGTCTGAGAGCAGGACGGGTCAGAACCAGAACTCACTGAGACACGAGCAGGTCTGAAGTAAACGGACCTCTAGGAACCTTCCTGCTGTTGTGTTGGGTCACTTCTACACATCTGCACTTATGATACTGCAACACACACATTGTGTGTGTTTATACATGTACATGTATGTTAACACACATGTATGTGAGTGTATGTTTACACACGTATGTGAGTGTATGTTAACACACATGAATGTGAGTGTATGTTTAAACACGTATGTGAGTGTATGACATGTATGTGAGTGTATGTTAACACACATGTATGTGAGTGTATGTTTACACACGTATGTGAGTGTATGACATGTATGTGAGTGTATGTTTACACACGTATGTGAGTGTATGACATGTATGTGAGTGTATGTTAACACACATGTATGTGAGTGTATGTTTACACACGTATGTGAGTGTATGACATGTATGTGAGTGTATGTTTACACACGTATGTGAGTGTATGACATGTATGTGAGTGTATGTTTACACACGTATGTGAGTGTATGACATGTATGTGAGTGTATGACATGTATGTGAGTGTATGACAGGTATGTGAGTGTATGACATGTATGTGAGTGTATGTTTACACACGTATGTGAGTGTATGACATGTATGTGAGTGTATGTTTACACACGTATGTGAGTGTATGACATGTATGTGAGTGTATGTTAACATGTATGACATGTATGTGAGTGTATGTTAACACACATGTATGTGAGTGTATTATTAACACACATGTATGTGAGTGTATGTTAACACACATGTATGTGAGTGTATGACATGTATGTGAGTGTATGTTAACGCACATGTATGTGAGTGTATGTTAACACACATGTATGTGAGTGTATGTTAACATACATGTATGCGAGTGTATGTTAACGCACATGTATGCGAGTGTATGTTAACACACATGTATCTGAGTGTATGACATGTATGTGAGTGTATGTTAACACACATGTAAGCAAGTGTATGTTAACACACATGTACGTGAGTGTATGTTAACACACATGTATGTGGGTGTATGTTAACACACATGTATCTGAGTGTATGACATGTATGTGAGTGTATGTTAACACACATGTACGTGAGTGTATGTTAACACACATGTACGTGAGTGTATGTTAACACACATGTATGTGAGTGTATGCTAACACACATGTATCTGAGTGTATGCTAACACACATGTATCTGAGTGTATGACATGTATGTGAGTGTATGTTAACACACATGTACGTGAGTGTATGTTAACACACATGTACGTGAGTGTATGTTAACACACATGTATGTGAGTGTATGCTAACACACATGTATCTGAGTGTATGACATGTACGTGAGTGTATGTTAACACACATGTATGTCAGTGTATGTTAACACACATGTATCTGAGTGTATGACATGTATGTGAGTGTATGTTAACACACATGTATGTCAGTGTATGTTAACACACATGTATGTGAGTGTATGACATGTATGTGAGTGTATGCAAACACACATGTGAGTATTTGTGTTTGTATAGAAGTGTATAAAATATCTTTGTTTGTGTGGATAATTGTGTGTGTATGTATATGTGTGTACTTGTGTGTGTGAGACACCCCTTCACCTCACAGGTCTCAGCCCTCTGGCTCAGCTCACGCAGACAGCAGTGAGGTAGTATTTCGAAGGTGTCTCGTCGTAATCATCGATTTGTCATCTTCATTTTAATTAACATTCTAATTTGACGGCGAGCAGACGAGCAGACGAGCAGACGAGGGAAGCTGTTGATGAGTCCAGATAACTGATCCAAATCTGATGTAAACAGTCGAGTCGGAGTCGATCAACAGTTCCACAGAGAAGTGTGTGGGGGGGGGGGTAAAGAGGGGCGCATGGGGGGGTCACCTTCACTCGTCCTCCAGGAGAGCGAGGAGCAGGTGGAGGTGAAGTGGAGGAGAGATAAAGCGCGGAGACTTCCTCAAAAGTCTTTGAAAAGCCGTGGGTGGCTGCTTATCGCCGCAGTTCTCCTGGAGAGATTATTGGAGGATTAGTGCGACGCTTGTTTCTAAAACATGATGAAAAGACGTCCCGCGCCTGATAACGCTTTGAACTGCGCCGCCGCCGCCGCCGCCGCCGCATCCACGATCCAGCCGGCGGCGGCGCTTCCACGAAACACTGTGAGGGAGGGGCCGCGAGGAGGGGGACGCTCTCGTGGAAGCGACGCAACAGATGGAGACACTTGTGTCCTCAGAGTCCTACAAATACACACTTACAACCAGAGTCCTACAACAAATACACACTTACAACAGACTAGAGTCCTACAACAAATACACACTTACAACAGACTAGAGTCCTACAACAAATACACACTTACAACAGCCACAGAGTCCTACAACAAATACACACTTACAACGGACTAGAGTCCTACAAATACACACTTACAACCAGAGTCCTACAACAAATACACACTTACAACAGACTAGAGTCCTACAACAAATACACACTTACAACAGCCACAGAGTCCTACAACAAATACACACTTACAACGGACTAGAGTCCTACAACAAATACACACTCACAACGGACTAGAGTCCTACGACAAATACACACTTACAACGGACTAGAGTCCTACGACAAATACACACTTACAACAGACTAGAGTCCTACAACAAATACACACTTACAACAGACTAGAGTCCTACAACAAATACACACATACAACGGACTAGAGTCCTACAACAAATACACACTTACAACGGACTAGAGTCCTACAACAAATACACACTTACAACGGACTAGAGTCCTACAACAAATACACACTTACAACAGCCACAGAGTCCTACAACAAATAAACACTTACAACGGACTAGAGTCCTACAAATACACACTTACAACCAGAGTCCTACAACAAATACACACTTACAACAGACTAGAGTCCTACAACAAATACACACTTACAACTGACTAGAGTCCTACAACAAAAACACACTTACAACGGACTCTAGTCCTACAACAAATACACACTTACAACTGACTAGAGTCCTACAACAAATACACACTTACAACAGCCACAGAGTCCTACAACAAATAAACACTTACAACGGACTAGAGTCCTACAACAAATATACACTCACAACGGACTAGAGTCTACGACAAATACACACTTACAACGGACTAGAGTCCTACGACAAATACACACTTACAACAGACTAGAGTCCTACAACAAATACACACTTACAACAGACTAGAGTCCTACAACAAATACACACTTACAACTGACTAGAGTCCTACAACAAAAACACACTTACAACGGACTAGAGTCCTACAACAAATACACACTTACAACAGCCACAGAGTCCTACAACAAATAAACACTTACAACGGACTAGAGTCCTACAAATACACACTTACAACCAGAGTCCTACAACAAATACACACTTACAACAGACTAGAGTCCTACAACAAATACACACTTACAACTGACTAGAGTCCTACAACAAAAACACACTTACAACGGACTCGAGTCCTACAACAAATACACACTTACAACAGCCACAGAGTCCTACAACAAATAAACACTTACAACGGACTAGAGTCCTACAAATACACACTTACAACCAGAGTCCTACAACAAATACACACTTACAACAGACTAGAGTCCTACAACAAATACACACTTACAACAGCCACAGAGTCCTACAACAAATACACACTTACAACGGACTAGAGTCCTACAACAAATACACACTTACAACAGACTAGAGTCCTACAACAAATACACACTTACAACGGACTAGAGTCCTACAACAAATATACACTTACAACAGCCACAGAGTCCTACAACAAATACACACTTACAACGGACTAGAGTCCTACAACAAATACACACTTACAACAGACTAGAGTCCTACAACAAATACACACTTACAACGGACTAGAGTCCTACAACAAATACACACTTACAAAAGCCACAGAGTCCTACAACAAATAAACACTTACAACAGACTAGAGTCCTACAAATACACACTTACAACCAGAGTCCTACAACAAATACACACTTACAACAGACTAGAGTCCTACAAATACACACTTACAACCAGAGTCCTACAACAAATACACACTTACAACAGACTAGAGTCCTACAAATACACACTTACAACCAGAGTCCTACAACAAATACACACTTACAACAGCCACAGAGTCATACAACAAATACACACTTACAACAGACTAGAGTCCTACAAATACACACTTACAACCAGAGTCCTACAACAAATACACACTTACAACAGACTAGAGTCCTACAACAAATACACACTTACAACAGCCACAGAGTCCTACAACAAATACACACTTACAACGGACTAGAGTCCTACGACAAATACACACTTACATCGGACTAGAGTCCTACAACAAATACACACTTACAACAGCCACAGAGTCATACAACAAATAAACACTTACAACGGACTAGAGTCCTACAAATACACACTTACAACCAGAGTCCTACAACAAATACACACTTACAACAGACTAGAGTCCTACAACAAATAAACACTTACAACGGACTAGAGTCCTACAACAAATAAACACTTACAACAGCCACAGAGTCCTACAACAAATACACATAACTGACTAGAGTCCTACAACAAATACACACTTACAACTGACTAGAGTTCTACAACAAATACACACTTGCAACTGACCAGAGTCCTACAACAAATACACACTTAAAACTGACTAGAGTCCTACAACAAATACACACTTACAACTGACTAGAGTCCTACAACAAATACACACTTAAAACTGACTAGAGTCCAACAACAAATACACACTTGCAACTGACTAGAGTCCTACAACAAATACACACTTACAACAGCCACAGAGTCCTACAACAAATAAACACTTACAACGGACTAGAGTCCTACAACAAATACACACTTAAAACTGACTAGAGTCCTACAACAAATACACACTTACAACTGACTAGAGTCCTACAACAAATACACACTTACAACAGCCACAGAGTCCTACAACAAATAAACACTTACAACGGACTAGAGTCCTACAAATACACACTTACAACCAGAGTCCTACAACAAATACACACTTACAACAGACTAGAGTCCTACAACAAATACACACTTACAACAGCCACAGAGTCCTACAACAAATAAACACTTACAACGGACTAGAGTCCTACAAATACACACTTACAACTGACTAGAGTCCTACAACAAATACACACTTAAAACTGACTAGAGTCCAACAACAAATACACACTTACAACTGACCAGAGTCCTACAACAAAGCAGACTTACAACTGACTAGAGTCCTACAACAAAAATTAGTCCTTCAACAGACGAGTCCTACCAATGTCCAGAGTACTATAACAGACTAGAATCATACAATAGGTCCTACAATAGATAAGAGTCCTACAAAGGCTCAAAGTCCTAACTGTCTAGAGTCCTATAATGGACCAGAGTCATACAAATGACCAGATTCCTGCAAAATGAATCCGACACCAGAACCGTGTCCTAGAAAACACCAGGTACCACCAATGACAAGTATTACAGAAAAGAGTCCTACAACACTCTAAGAAAATATTGTGTGTCTTCTGTGTTGTGTTAGCATTTGAGCGGGTGTGTGGTTGGTGTGAGTGTAAGAAAATGTGTGTCAGTGTGTGAGGTTGTCGTGCACGTAGAAAGTGTGCGATGATCAACAATGTTAGAAACGAGAGACTATCAGCAGGAATCAATCAGGGTTTGATGTCAGGACGGCGCCAGGACGAGATAGAGAGAGAGACGGATGTCTGGAGGAGAGAGAGAGCGTTGACCAGCAGCTGCCTCAGGGATGAGGATCAGCTCCTCCCGAAGCCTCCCGGAGGCCTCTGTGTTCCTAGTGTGTCGGTGTGTGAAGCCGGTGGGTCTCACCTCTCGTCCCGGGCTGCTCCCGGACCGGATGGTTCCGGGGTACGGACCCCAGGCGGTGTCGGCGCGAAGATCCACGCGGGCCACGACCCTGCTGTCCTCGCTCAGCTGAAGGTCATCTGGGGGTCAACAGAACATTGGTCAGACACATCCTCGTTCGGGTCAGAGGCAGGACTCTCTGAGAGGAAACTTCTGTCTGGACTTGATAGAACCACCCGGGGGATCCGGAGCCAGGACCGGGTCCAGCTCCAGAGACCGGGCCCACAATCAGAACCATCAACCTGCTGCTCTTCGTCGCTGCCCCCCCCCCGGGCAAACAACCCCCCCCCCCACACACACACTGATAACTCCCCCTCCCCCGACGGGTCGGTCTGAAGGGTCCGATAAGAGTGTTTGTCCAACACTCTCCATGTCACAACACTCATCTATCTTCTCCGTATCTGCTCCAGCAGGACCAGAACCGACCCGATAAAGCAGTTCCCACAGTGGGGGGGTGACGGACATGAGTCAGCACCAGGACTAGCCTGTCCAGCGGTCACGTCATCCACTGGTTCCGTTTGTGAGCTCAGCGGGTCCAGAGGTCAGAGTGCGAGTGAGAGTCATGATCGTCACCACAGAGGGTTCTGGGTTCTGACCCGAGACTAGATCTCTGGCTCTGGAGTTCTTAACGGAGTCTCGTGCTCCAACATTCTCGTCATCCAGTCCAGAGTCCAGCCGCTATCGCGGCCACTCTGACCTCTGTATCTGCTCGTCCATCAGTGTCCAGCCGCGCCGTGATTGGCTCAGACCGAGTGAGACCAGACATGATGACCCACAAGCAGATATGAACACATGAACAACAGATTCACTCATTAACACTCCTGCTCTGATCCTACTGCACCACTCATGTGATAGTCCCACAGTGTCCTGCAGGAGGCAGTAGAGAGCCGACACATGAGGATGATGAACACATGAAAACGCTAAACGCATGAGAATGATAGGATGAACACATGACAATAATGAAGATGTAAGAATGATGAACACATGACAATAATGAAGATGTAAGAATGATGAACACATGACAATAATGAACATGTAAGAATGATGAACACATGACAATAATGAACATGTAAGAATGATGAACACATGACAATAATGAACATGTAAGAATGATGAACACATGACAATAATGAAAATGTAAGAATGATGAACACATGACAATGATAAACACATGACAATGATGAACATGTAAGAATGATGAACACATGATAATGATGGACATGTTAGAATGATGAACACATGACAATGATGAACATGTTAGAATGATGAACACATGAGGATGATGAACATGTGACAATGATGAACACATGACAATGATGAACACATGACAATGATGAACACATGACAATTATGAACATGCTAGAATGATGAACACATGAGGATGATAAACAAATGACAATAATGAACATGTTAGAATGATGAACACATGACAATGAACATGTAAGAATGATGAACACATGACAATGATAAACACATGACAATGATGAACATGTAAGAATGATGAACACATTATAATGATGGACATGTTAGAATGATGAACACATGACAATGATGAACATGTTAGAATGATGAACACATGAGGATGATGAACATGTGAAAATGATGAACACATGACAATGATGAACACATGACAATTATGAACATGCTAGAATGATGAACACATGAGGATGCTAAACAAATGACAATAATGAACATGTTAGAATGATGAACACATGACAATGATGAAGATGTTAGAATGATGAACACATGACAATGATGAAGATGTTACAATGATGAACACATGACAATGATGAAGATGTTACAATGATGAACACATGAGGATGATGAACACATGACAATGATGAACACATGAGGATGATGAACTCGTAAGAAGGATGAACACATGATGACGAACACATGACAATAATGAAGATGTAAGAATGATGAACACATGATGATGAACACATGACAATAATGAAGATGTAAGAATGATGAAGATGTAAGAATGATGAACACATGAAAATGATGAAGATGTAAGAACGATGAACACATGATGATGAACACATGACAATAATGAAGATGTAAGAATGATGAACACATGACCATAATGAAGATGTAAGAATGATGAACACATGACAATAATGAAGATGTAAGAACGATGAACACATGACAATAATGAAGATGTAAGAACGATGAACACATGACAATAATGAAGATGTAAGAATGATGAACACATGACAATAATGAAGATGTAAGAATGATGAACACATGACAATAATGAAGATGTAAGAATGATGAACACATGACAATAATGAAGATGTAAGAACGATGAACACATGACAATAATGAAGATGTAAGAATGATGAACACATGACAATAATGAAGAAGTAAGAACGATGAACACATGACAATAATGAAGATGTAAGAATGATGAACAAATGACAATAATGAAGATGTAAGAACGATGAACACATGACAATACAGTAATGAAGATGTAAGAATGATGAACACATGACAATAATGAAGATGTAAGAATGATGAACACATGACAATAATGAAGATGTAAGAACGATGAACACATGACAATAATGAAGATGTAAGAATGATGAACACATGACAATAATGAAGAAGTAAGAACGATGAACACATGACAATAATGAAGATGTAAGAATGATGAACAAATGACAATAATGAAGATGTAAGAACGATGAACACATGACAATACAGTAATGAAGATGTAAGAATGATGAACACATGACAATAATGAAGATGTAAGAATGATGAACACATGACAATAATGAAGATGTAAGAACGATGAACACATGACAATAATGAAGATGTAAGAGTGATGAACACATGACAATAATGAAGATGTAAGAACGATGAACACATGACAATAATGAAGATGTAAGAATGATGAACACATGACAATAATGAAGATGTAAGAACGATGAACACATGACAATAATGAAGATGTAAGAATGATGAACACATGACAATAATGAAGATGTAAGAATGATGAACACATGACAATAATGAAGATGTAAGAACGATGAACACATGACAATAATGAAGATGTAAGAACGATGAACACATGACAATAATGAAGATGTAAGAATGATGAACACATGACAATAATGAAGATGTAAGAACGATGAACACATGATAAAGAAGAGACATGACAGTGTTGATCACATGAATGATACCACAGTAGAAAGAGGAAGTGAAACTGTAATTAAAGTGAGATCGTTTAATGAAACATGAACTGGTCGACTAATGAGCCGCTCGTTAATCCCAGCAGGTCCTCCGCCATCGTCACGGTAACAGCAGCCGAGAATTATCTTAATCCATGTTCATTAGCTCGACGGTGACCCAGACCAGAGGGAGAACCAGGTGCTGCTCAATCACTGACACTTTCACCAGCCATTACATCATCTTCACCATCATCAACAGCATCTTCTTCATCATCTTCACCATCATCATCATCATCTTCACCATCATCATCTTCATCTTCATCCTCATCATCATCTTCACCATCATCAACAGCATCTTCTTCATCATCTTCACCATCATCCTCATCATCATAATCATCATCATCATCATCTTCATCATCATCAACAGCATCTTCTTCATCATCTTCACCATCATCATCATCATCTTCACCATCATCATCTTCATCCTCATCATCATCTTCACCATCATCAACAGCATCTTCTTCATCATCATCCTCATCATCATCTTCATCATCATCAACAGCATCTTCTTCATCATCTTCACCATCATCCTCATCATCATCATCTTCACCATCATCAACAGCATCTTCTTCATCATCTTCACAATCATCCTCATCATCATCATCATCTTCATCATCAGTATCTTCTTCATCATCTTCACCATCATCATCATCTTCACCATCATCATCTTCATCTTCATCCTCATCATCATATTCACCATCATCAACAGCATCTTCTTCATCATCATCCTCATCATCCTCATCCTCATCTTCATCATCATCATCAACAGCATCTTCTTCATCCTCTTCATCATCATCTTCATCATCATCAACAGTATCTTCTTCATCATCTTCACCATCATCATCATCTTCATCATCATCGCCACCATCATCAACAGCATCTTCTTCATCCTCTTCATCATCATCATCATCTTCATCATCCTCATAATCATAATCATCATCCTCAACATCATCAGGATCATCTTCATCCTGACCATCATCTTCATCATTTTCATCATCATCCTCATCATCTTCATCTTCATCAACAGCATCTTCTTCACATACATCTTCATCCTCATCATCATCATCATCATCTGCTCTGTTGTCACTTCCTGTCGATCACAATGACACTCAGACAGACGGACACAAAAACAGACTCTTATCACTTCAGCAGCTTCAGAAGTCAGTCGTGCGTCCAGTTGTCTTTGACGAGTGACACAAAGAAACAATCAGGCCGTCGTTAATAAACACAATTAACAAATACTGCGTGTGTCGTGAATAGACGACGTAAAGACTTAGTCTAAATTAAGTCGTACAAACACGACATTAAGCCTCTTGGTTTAAATGAAGACGTAAAAACACAACGTAAATACTCATGGTTTAAATAAAGACGTACAAACACGACATTTAGCCTCTGGGTTAAAAAAAGACGTACGAACACGACGTTAAGACTTGAGGTTTAAATAAAGAAGTACAAACACAACGTCAAGACGTAAGGTTTAAATAAAGACGTACAAACACGACGTAAAGACTTGAGGTTTAAATAAAGACGTACAAACACGATGTAAAGACTTGAGGTTTAAATAAAGACGTACAAACACGATGTAAAGACTTGTGGTTTAAATAAAGACGTACGAACACGATGTAAAGACTTGAGGTTTAAATAAAGACGTACAAACACGATGTAAAGACTTGAGGTTTAAATAAAGACGTACAAACACGACGTAAAGACTTGAGGTTTAAATAAAGACGTACAAACACGATGTAAAGACTTGAGGTTTAAATAAAGACGTACAAACACGACGTAAAGACTTGAGGTTTAAATAAAGACGTACAAACACGATGTAAAGACTTGAGGTTTAAATAAAGACGTACAAACACAACGTAAAGACTTGAGGTTTAAATAAAGACGTACAAACACGATGTAAAGACTTGAGGTTTAAATAAAGACGTACAAACACGACGTAAAGACTTGAGGTTTAAATAAAGACGTACGAACACGATGTAAAGACTTGAGGTTTAAATAAAGACGTACAAACACGACGTAAAGACTTGAGGTTTAAATAAAGACGTACAAACACGACGTAAAGACTTGAGGTTTAAATAAAGACGTACAAACACGATGTAAAGACTTGAGGTTTAAATAAAGAGGAACAAACACGACGTAAAGACTTTAGGTTTAAATAAAGACGTACGAACACGACGTAGACTGGTCAATACAGACGTACATGAGAATCCGATAAATCTTGTCTCCTGGACTTGAGGTTCATTAAACTTGCAGATGAGTCGTTATCTCGGCTGACGAGTCACATTAATGAGCGACATGTTCCGAACATCTGGACTGATGCAGATTCGTCCAGACGTGGCGTCGAGCAACACGTCTTCGCGCCCGTTATCTTCGTAGGGCGTCTTCTTATCGGCGCTGGTCTATGAAGTCGCAGGTGACTGTGTTCGTGACACCGGCGCTGACGAGCGTCCTGGTGCGCCTCATTGATCCGCTCAGACTATTGTTGGTATCAAACCGGCTCATCACGGCCCAGGTATCGATTCCTGGACTCGCTACAAGAGGAAGTCTTTATCTACGACCCGCTAATAGTCCAGGTTAACCCACTGAATGACAAATCCCAAGACGCCCTCAAGGAGCCTCGGCACCAGGACCAGGTCCGACACCCCGAGACCAGAGACCCCTCAGTGGGACGACAGTGATCCAGAAAAGTATATGTGTGTGTCTTTGTGTTTGTATTTATAAGTGTGTGTGATTATGAGTCTGTGTGTGTCTCTGTGTTTGTAATAAGTGTGTGTCTTTGAGTCATTAGAAGAGTGTGTGTTTCTGTGTATGTGATTATGATTGTGTGTTTGTATTTATAAGTGTGTGTGATTATGAGTCTGTGTGTGTCTCTGTGTTTGTAATAAGTGTGTGTCTTTGAGTCATTAGAAGAGTGTGTGTTTCTGTGTATGTGATTATGATTGTGTTTGTATTTATAAGTGTGTGTGATTATGAGTCTGTGTGTGTCTCTGTGTTTGTAATAAGTGTGTGTCTTTGAGTCATTAGAAGAGTGTGTGTTTCTGTGTATGTGATTATGATTGTGTGTTTGTATTTATAAGTGTGTGTGATTATGAGTCTGTGTGCGTCTCTGTGTGTGCGTGGGCGCATCTGTGTGTGTGATTATGAAGGTGTGTCTCTGTGTTGGTAATAAGTGTGTGTCTTTGAGTCATTAGAAGAGTATGTGTTTCTGTGTATGTGATTATGATTGTGTGTTTATGTATGAGTGTGTGCATGTGAAATTATTAGTGTGTAATTTTGAGTGTGTATGCTTGTGCTTCTGCGTGTATGTTTGTGTATGTGTAATTATGAGTGTGTGTGTTTATGCTTGTGTATGTGTGATTAAGAATTAGTTTGTCTGTATGAGTGTGTAATTATGAGTGTGTGTGTCTCTGTGTATGTAATACGTGTGCGTCTTTGTGTCATTAGAAGAGTGTGTGTTTCTGTGTTTGTTATTGATTGTGTGTTTATGTATGAGTGTGTAATTATGAGTGTGTATGCTTGTGCTTCTGTATATATGTTTGTGTATGTGTAATTATGAGTGTGTGTGTTTATGCTTGTGTATGTGTGATTAAGAATTAGTTTGTCTGTATGAGTGTGTAATTATGAGTGTGTGTGTCTCTGTGTATGTGATTATGTGTGCGAGTGTGTAGTTTTGAGTGTGTGACTATAAGTGTGTGTATGTGTAATTATAAGTATGTGAGTGTGTGCATTTGTATAATTATGAGTGAGTGGGTCTGTGATTATGAATGTGTGTGATTATAAGTGTGTGTTTTTGTAATCGTAAGTATATGTGATTGTATGTGTCTCTGTCTATGCGAGTGTGTGTGAGAGTGTATGTGTGAATGCGTAATTACCAGTATTTGTGAGTCTATGTGTGAGTGTGCGAGTAAGAGTGTGTGTGTAATTATCAGTATTTGTGAGTCTATGCATGAGTGTGCGAGTAAGAGTGTGTGTTTATGCCTCAGAATGTGGAGGAGCTGATCCTCATCACATGCGGACCATCACCAGACGTTCAGCTAAACCCGCGTCAGATCGGTTCGAGGAGTCGTGTCTGTGTGTGTGTGTGTGTGTGTGTGTGTGTGTGTGTGTGTGTGTGTGTCTGCGATGTTGTGTCGTCAACAGTGTGTCGCTGGACGTCGGCGTGTGTTTCCGCGTCTGTCCAGCAGGAGTGTCGTGGTCGTCTTTATCTGCTCACAGGGAAAACGCTTCAACTTTTTTTATCTTCCTGCACATATTTGTGAATTTGCATGTGTGCGTCTGGCCGGTCGACGTGTGCAGATAAAAGTTCAGCGCCGGCGTTAAGAGAAATTAGTCGGGTAAACAGTGGTAAATGTCAACGATAAACTTCTGTGGAGCTCATCTGATTAGCGGCGCCGCAGGTGTCTTATCTCGCCCGAGCAACAGAGGGGAAAATGAAATGATTGCACGACCGCGCTGAGATGTCTATCCCACCGGTGTCTACGTGGGCCGGACTCTGGCGAGGCCCGGGCCCGGCCCAGGGCTCGGTCTGGTCTTCGCGTTGTTAGCGGCTACGAAGTCGGCGCTCACGTACCGTCACTGAAGGGAAGATGAGGAAGAGTGAGGCAGTGTTGGGCACCAGAGGACCGTCTGGGTTCTAACTGGTCTGACAGAAGGTCAGGGTTGACCCAAAAAACAAGTGTTGCATCAAGCTATTATCCTTCATCATCATCATCATCTTCTTCTTCATCATCCATCTCACCTTAATCCTCATCTTCATTCTTATTTTTTATTTATTTTGCTCATATTCCCTTATTATCTTCATCATCCTCATCTCCATAATCTTCATCATACTATGTATTATGCTGATCTTCTCCATCCTCAGCATCTTCATCATCATCATCTTCATGATCATCACTATTTTCATCTCCATAATCATCATCATCATCATCAACAACTCCATAATCATCATCACCATCATCATCCTCATCATCCTCAACATCATGAACTCCATAATCATCCTCATCATCATCAACAACTCCATAATCATCCTCATCATCATAATCATCATCATCATCATCACCTTCACCATCATCATCCTCAACATCATAAACTCCATCATCATCTTCGTCATCTTCATGATCACCATCATTTTCATCTCCATCTTCATCATCATCTTTATTACCTCCATCATTATCATCATCATCATCATCATCCTCATCACCTCCATCATCTTCATCATTAAATCATTATCATCCTCATCATCATCATCCTCATCATCATCTTCATCATCATCATCTCCATCATCTTCATCTTCATCATTAAATCATCCTCATCATCTTCATCATCATCATCTCCATCATCTTCATCTTCATCATTAAATCATCATCTCCATCATCATCTTCATCATCATCACCTCCATCATCATCATCATCATCATCACCTCCATCATCATCTTCATAATCATCATCACCTCCATCATCATCATCACCATCATCATCACCTCCATCATCATCATCATCTCCTTCTTCATCTTCATCATTAACTCATCATCATCCTCACAGTAGAGTGGACAGACGCGGCTCCTTCTCTCTGCCGTCACTTCTAAGCTTCTTTTAAAGAGGAGTGATAAGATCCTCCGTCGCTCTCCTGCAGACTCCAGAGGTCACGCAGGGGTCACAGGCAACTCTCAATCTCATTTTCCTGAAGACGCAGATCAAACAGCACCTGAGATGGAATTAAGATTCTGCTCTTCACTTCAACATCAAATTACAGAAACAAGTGAAGAAAATTATTCTGCGCTCTTCACTCCCGCGGTCGGGATGAACCGCCTTCACCTCATCGCCACGACAACAACACACCACGACAACATAGAAACAATCTTTTAGTGTTACACTTTATTTTCATGATCACGAAGAACTTAAGAGTGTCTCTCTGACTCGCCCTCACCTCTCTCTCTCTCCCTGGTCACAAATTAACAGCTTCCAGAAACTTCCAGATTATCAGAGAAATTAATTAAAAACGTTCGTGACATTCCGAGAACATGGACGGAGCGACGGGGAAGACTGAGGCGACAGAATTAATTGTTTAGTTTGTGACTCTGATAATTAATTCAATCATCTGTTCGCTTCCCTTCAGCAGGAGGAGAGGAGGAAGGAGAGAAGATAAATGACAGGCGAGGAAGGAGAGAAGAGAAAGAAGAGGAGGAAGGAGAGAAGATAAATGACAGGCGAGGAAGGAGAGAAGAGAAAGAAGAGGAGGAAGGAGAAGAGGAAGGGGGGAAGATGAATGACAGATGAGGAAGGAGAGGAGAGAAGAGAAAGAAGAGGAGGAAGTAGAAAAGGAAAGAGAAGAGACGGAAGAAAAGGGCGATAAAGGTAGGAGAGGAGGGTGAGAGGAAAGGAGACAAGAAAAAGGGGAGAAGAGGAAGTAGAAAGGGAAGGAGAGAAGATATAGTAGATACGGAAGGAGAGAATGAAAGAAATAAGGGAAGAAATAAAAGAAATAAATGAAAAAAGAGAAAAGGAGAGAAGAGAAAGAAGAGGAGGCAAGAGAGAAGAGAAAGCATAGAAGAGAAAGAAGAGAAGGAAGGAGAGAAGATAAATGACAGACGAGGAAGGAGAGAAGAGATAGTAGAGGAGGAAGGAGAGAAGATGAATGACAGATGAGGAAAGAGAGAAGAGAAAGTAGAAGTGGAAGGAGAAAAGAGAAAAGACAGAAGGAAAAGCTGATAAAGAAAGGAAAGGAGGGTGAGAAGAAAGGAGTCAAGAAAAATGGGAGAATAGAAAGCAGAGAGAAAAGGATAAAAGATAAGGGTGAGAAAAATAGGAGAGAAGAGGAAGAAGAGGAGAGGAGGGCGAGAAGGAGAGAAGATATAGTAGAGAGGAAGGAGAGAATGAAGGAAATAAGGGAAGAAATAAACGAAAAAAGAGAACAAGGAGAGAAGAGAAATCATCATCTTCACCATCACATCATCATCATCATCATCATCTTCATCATCATCTTCATCACCTTCACCATCACATCATCATCATCATCATCTTTATCATCGTCATCTTAACCATCATCACCTTCATCACATCATTATCATCTTCATCACCTTCATCACCTTCATCGTCATCTTAACCTTCATCATCCTATCATCATCTTCATCATCATCATCATCTTCATCACCTTCATCGTCATCTTAACCTTCATCATCCCTATCATCATCTTCACCATCACCATCATCATCATCATCATCTTCATCGTCATCTTCACTTTCACCATCACCATCTTCATCATCATCATCATCATCTTCATCTTCACCATCACCATCATCGTCATCTTCACTTTCACCATCACCATCTTCATCATCATAATCTTCATCACCTTCATCGTCATCTTAACCTTCATCATCCCTATCATCATCTTCACCATCATCATCATCATCATCTTCATCGTCATCTTCACTTTCACCATCACCATCACCATCTTCATCTTCATCATCATCATCATCATCTTCATCTTCACCATCACCATCATCTTCATCGTCATCTTCACTTTCACCATCACCATCTTCATCATCATAATCTTCATCATCACCATCATCTTCTTCATCTTCATCATCATCATCTTCACCATCATCAGTTTTAAATCCCTCTGCCCGGCAACCGTTCTTCTTCACCTTCCGTCTGTCAAGAAGTCATCTCTGCAGCTGGATCTTCTCTGGCCACCGACAAAGCGGCGAGCGAGGGAAGCGGCGGCGAGTAAATGACGAGGGATTACTGTGACAACATTTGCATATCAAGAATTTTAAGCAGCGAGGGAGAAAATATGGAACCCTGCAGCCGGCAAGGTCACTGAAGATACGCTTCCTCCTTCATCGTTTATTTTGCATATCACGCAGGACGGACAGAGTGTAGATTAAGAACGCCGCTTTAGCAGATCACTCCATCCCTGATGGCTCACACACACACACACACACACACACACACACACACACACACACACACACACCTGCACACACAGACTCACACACTTGTCATCAGTTTTAAAACCACATCAGAGGAACTGCTGAAGCTGCTAATCCTTGGACTCCATCTTTAATTCTCCTGTTGTTTCATATCAATAAACCCTCTGGTTCCTTCTGATGCGTAAACAACAACCCTCCCCACCAGGAGGCCACGGCGAGCCGGCCGTCCAGTAATGACACCGTTATCTTCGGGCAAGAAGATGAAGAACGTTAATATTCTCCTGCAGCCCCAACGTCAACCTCGACTGCTGCCCGCAAAACTGTGGATGATGAAGGCCGGCGTCACTATGGATGCTGTTAAGATGGCCGGCGTCAAGATGGACTACGTCAAAATGGCCGACGTCTAGATGGATCCTGTTAAGATGGCCGGCGTCAAGATGGCCTACATCAAAATGGCCGACGTCTAGATGGATCCTGTTAAGATGGCCGGCGTCAAGATGGCCTACATCAAAATGGCCGACGTCTAGATGGATCCTGTTAAGATGGCCGGCGTCAAGATGGCCTACATCAAAATGGCCGACGTCTAGATGGATCCTGTTAAGATGGCCGGCGTCAAGATGGCCGATCATCAACAGCATGTGAAGGTAACTTCAACCATCTTCATGTTTGTCCCACAATTTATCTTGTTTATGCCGATGAAGAACCTTCTGTCTCGACTGTAACTCCAGCAACGTTTATCTTAAAGTGTCAAACGTATCTGGGAAACCATGAGTCAACAGTGACTCAGGCAGTTACACACTCACAGTCTTGTTATACGCACTCAGTAATGTTGTTACACACTCAGTAATGTTGTTACACACTCAGTAATGTTGTTACACACTCACAGTCGTGTAGATACACACTCACAGTCGTGTTATACGCACTCAGTAATGTTGTTACACACTCAGTAATGTTGTTACACACTCACAGTCGTGTAGATACACACTCACAGTCGTGTTGTTACACACTCAAAGTCTTGTTGTTACATACTCACAGTCGTGTTGTTACACACTCACAGTCTTGTTATACGCACTCAGTAATGTTGTTACAAACTCAGTCATGTAGTGACACACTCACAGTCGTGTTGTTACACACTCACAATCATGTTGTTACACACTCACAATCATGTTGTTACACACTCACAATCGTGTAGATACACACTCACAGTCATGTTGTTATACACTCACAATCGTGTAGATACACACTCACAGTCTTGTTATACACACTCAGTCGTGTTGTTACACACTCACAATCGTGTAGATACACACTCACAGTCATGTTGTTACACACTCACAATCGTGTAGATACACACTCACAGTCTTGTTATACACACTCAGTCGTGTTGTTACACACTCAGTAATGTTGTATAAACTTGCTACATACTCACGGTCGTGTTGGACAACTGCACAACAACAACAATGATAACAACAGCAATGACATCGAACACAACAAGAAAAGTGAACACAACAAGAAAAGTGAACACAACAAGAAAAGGGAACACAACCAGAAATGTGAACACAACCCCTGTAAACTGAACAGTATAACCAACGGTGGCCAAAACCGAAATATGAACACATCAGTGAACGTAACAACAGTATAAACAGTAAAAAAATGACAAAAGTCCAGAAGATAATATGTAAACAAAATCAATAGTAAACACAGCAACAACATGAACACAACAACAGTAAAACTAAAAACAACGGTAAAGAACAACATCAGTGAACAAAAATAGTGAAACAACCAACACTGTAACCCAACAAGAAAAGTGAACAAAGCAACAACAACATTGAACACAACAACAACAGTGAAACAACGACAACAACAACAGTGAGATAACAACAACATTGAACACAACAACAACAGTGAGACAACAACAACAACAGTGAAACAACAACAACATTGAACACAACAACAACAGTGAGACAACAACAGTGAGACAACAACAATGAGACAACAGTGAAAAAACAAACAATGTAACTCAAATAGAACAGTGAACAAAACAACAACATTCAACACAACAACAACAACAGTGACACAACAACAACAGTAAGACAACAACAATGAGACAACAAAAACTGTGAGAACAACAACATGAACACCAAAAAAACAACAACATGGACACAACAAAAACAGTGAAACAACAACAACAAGATGGACACAAAAAAACAACAACATGGACACAACAAAAACAGTGAAACAACAACAACAAGATGAACACAAAAAAACAACATAATGGACACAACAAAAACAGTGAAACAACAACAACAAGATGAACACAAAAAAACAACAACATGGACACAACAAAAACAGTGAAACAACAACAACAAGATGAACACAAAAAAACAACATAATGGACACAACAAAAACAGTGAAACAACAACAACAAGATGAACACAAAAAAACAACAACATGGACACAACAAAAACAGTGAAACAACAACAACAACATGAACACAAAAAAACAACATATTGGACACAACAAAAACAGTGAAACAACAACAAGATGAAGACAAAAAAACAACAACATGGAAACAACAAAAACAGTGAAACAACAACAACACAACAACAAGATGAACACAAAAAACAACAACATGGACACAACAAAAACAGTGAAACAACAACAACAACATGAACACCAAAAAAACAACATAATGGACACAACAAAAACAGTGAAACAACAACAAGATGAAGACAAAAAAACAACAACATGGAAACAACAAAAACAGTGAAACAACAACAACACAACAACAAGATGAACACAAAAAACAACAACATGGACACAACAAAAACAGTGAAACAACAAAAACACAACAACAAGATGAACACAAAAAACAAACAACATGGACACAACAAAAACAGTGAAACAACAACAACAACACAACAACAACAGTGAGCTCAGAGTGTGAAGTGAGTCTGCAGGTCCGACTGGACGTGAGAGAATCACTTCCTCTCCACAGAGCCAGAGGGCAGACGAGGTGGTGAGGAGGGAGGCAGCTTTGTTAGCAGTGATGGAGAGAGCGGAGGAGGAGAAGGTGGATGGATGGAGGGAGGAAGAGGGGGGAGAAGGGGGGAGGCTCCACGATAAGAGAAAAATTCAGACCGGTCAAAGTTTCCTTTTTGCCAATCGTGCTCCTGATAAAGACAGCGCCTGCTCCAGAGCTGATAGAGCGGCTATCTCTCTCCTCACCCCTCCCGTCTCCCCCCCGCTCGCCCGCCACTCAGTTAGTACGGAGGAGAGGAAGAGGAGGAGGAAGAGGAGGAGGAAGAGGAGGAGGAAGAGGAGGCGCTATCTGCTGTGATCGCGGTGCTGCCATCAACCACCGCGCAGCAATTAATATCACTCCAATTACTGTTAAAGAGACGAAGCTGCGACGCCACGATAATGAACACATCCTCTCCCACACACACACACACACACACACACGCACACACACACGCACCCACACACACACACACACGCACACGCGCACACACACACAAACAAACACACACAGTATTGTTTAACTCAATGCAGACGCATCAACACAAGCATAAATAATCAAACATACTTGATAAGAAAAAAAACAATTATAAAATGAAGCTGATTTTATTGTTTTTATTATTATCAATCATCAATTCATCACTTCATCAATCAATCATCTCTTCATCAATCATCACTTCATCAATTCATAAATCATCTCTTCATCGATCATCACTTCATCACTTCATCAATCATCACTTCATCACTTCATCAATCATCACTTCATCACTTCATCAATCATCGCTTCATCAATTCATAAATCATCACTTCATAAATCATCACTTCATCAGTTCATCGATCATCACTTCATCAATCATCGCTTCATCAATTCATAAATCATCACTTCATCAATCATCGCTTCATCAATTCATCGATCATCACTTCATCGATCATCACTTCATCACTTCATCAATCATCACTTCGTCAATCATCACTTCATCAATCATCACTTCATCGATCATCACTTCATCGATCATCACTTCATCGATCATTAATCATAACTTCGTTAATCATCACTTCATCAATCAATCATCGCTTCATCAATTCATAAATCATCACTTCATCAATCATTGCTTCATCAATTCATCGATCATCACTTCATCGATCATCACTTCATCACTTCATCAATCATCACTTCGTCAATCATCACTTCATCAATCATCACTTCATCGATCATCACTTCATCGATCATCACTTCATCGATCATTAATCATAACTTCGTTAATCATCACTTCATCAATCAATCATCACTTCATCAATTCATAAATCATCACTTCATCGATCATCACTTCATCAATTCATAAATCATCACTTCATCAATCATCGCTTCATCAATTCATCGATCATCACTTCATCGATCATCACTTCATCACTTCATCAATCATCACTTCGTCAATCATCACTTCATAAATCATCACTTCATCGATCATCACTTCATCGATCATCACTTCATCGATCATTAATCATAACTTCGTTAATCATCACTTCATCAATCAATCATCTCTTCATCAATCATCGCTTCATCAATTCATAAATCATCACTTCATCGATCATCACTTCATCGATCATCACTTCATCACTTCATCAATCATCACTTCGTCAATCATCACTTCGTCAATCATCACTTCATCAATCATCACTTCATCGATCATCACTTCATCGATCATCACTTCATCACTTCATCAATCATCACTTCGTCAATCATCACTTCATCAATCATCACTTCATCGATCATTAATCATAACTTCGTTAATCATCACTTCATCAATCAATCATCACTTCATCAATCATCACTTCATCTCTTCATCAATCATCTCTTCATCAATCATCTCTTCATCAATCATCACTTCATCGATCATCACTTCATCAATCATCACTTCATCTCTTCATCAATCATCACTTCATCAATCATCACTTCATCTCTTCATCAATCATCTCTTCATCAATCATCACTTCATCAATCATCTCTTCATCAATCATCACTTCATCTCTTCATCAATCAACTCTTCATCAATCATCTCTTCATCAATCATCAATCATCACTTCATCTCTTCATCAATCATCTCTTCATCAATCATCACTTCATCAATCATCAATCATCAATTCATCAATCATCAATCATCAATCATCACTTCATCTCTTCATTAATCATCAATCATCACTTCATCAATCATCACTTCATCTCTTCATCAATCAACTCTTCATCAATCATCTCTTCATCAATCATCACTTCATCAATCATCAATCATCACTTCATCTCTTCATCAATCATCACTTCATCTCTTCATCAATCATCAATCATCAATCATCACTTCATCAATCATCACTTCATCAATCATCACTTAATCAATCATCAATCATCAATCATCAATTCATCAATCATCAATCATCACTTCATCTCTTCATTAATCATCTCTTCATCAATCATCAATCATCACTTCATCTCTTCATCAATCATCACTTCATCGATCATCACTTCATCAATCATCAATCATCACTTCATCTCTTCATCAATCATCACTTCATCTCTTCATCAATCATCACTTCATCAATCATCACTTCATCAATCATCACTTCATCAATCATCACTTCATCAATCATCAATCATCACTTCATCAATCATCTCTTCATCAATCATCTCTTCATCAATCATCACTTCATCAATCATCACTTCATCAATCATCGCTTCATCGATCATCACTTCATCAATCATCTCTTCATCAATCATCACTTCATCAATCATCTCTTCATCAATCATCAATCATCACTTCATCTCTTCATCAATCATCTCTTCATCAATCATCACTTCATCAATCATCACTTCATCAATCATCAATCATCACTTCATCTCTTCATCAATCATCTCTTCATCAATCATCACTTCATCAATCATCTCTTCATCAATCATCAATCATCACTTCATCTCTTCATCAATCATCTCTTCATCAATCATCACTTCATCAATCATCACTTCATCACTTCATCAATCATCTCTTCATCAATCATCACTTCATCAATCATCAATCATCACTTCATCTCTTCATCAATCATCACTTCATCTCTTCATCAATCATCACTTCATCTCTTCATCAATCATCTCTTCATCAATCATCACTTCATCTCTTCATCAATCATCTCTTCATCAATCATCACTTCATCTCTTCATCAATCATCACTTCATCTCTTCATCAATCATCACTTCATCTCTTCATCAATCATCAATCATCACTTCATCAATCATCACTTCATCTCTTCATAAATCATCACTTCATCTCTTCATCAATCATCTCTTCATCAATCATCACTTCATCTCTTCATCAATCATCACTTCATCAATCATCACTTCATCAATGAAGCCTCCACAGATCAGTTGGTTCACTGAGTAACATTTGAACTATTGAGCTCAGATTAACTCTGAACTGGAGTTCATTGAACTTGAGTCGACTTCATGAACGTCTAAAAACATCCCGTGTGTTTGTGTGAAGAGAACTTGAACTTTGAACTCACCAGGACCTCTCCACACCACAGAGTCTTCCTCTCCCTCCTCCTCCTCCTCATCCTCCTCTTCTTCTTCTTCTTCTTCTTCTTCTTCGCCACCACTGTGTGTCGGACCCTCGTCCTTCTGGTCTTCTTCATCCAGCCCTGACGAGTCCTGACAGCTCAGCTCTGAAACAAACACACACACACAGTTAGAGGGTGTGTGTCAGTGTGTGTCTGTGTGTGTCAGTGTGTGTCAGTGTGTGTGTGTGTGTGTGTGTGTCAAACGAGCATCACATGTTCGTCACTCGTTTATTGCAGCTATTGATCAAATCTTATCTGTGATAATCAGAGCGAGAATGTGACGGCGAGCAAACACCACACACTCAGGTGTTCATGTCCAGGTGCAGACACACAACGAGAGTCCAGTGTGTGTTCTACACAATCTTTACAGTTGATGACATCTTCTGATCGACTGATCACACTTATGACAGGGTCAAAGTTCAATTCTGGACCCAGACACACTTACACTCACATATATACAAAAAAACACACAAACACATGTACACACAGATTCAAACACACAGACAGAGAGCCACACAAACACACATAGATACACACACAGATATACACCTACACACACACACAGATACACACAAACACCCACATACAGACACACCCACATACAGACACACACACCTATATAGACCTAAACACACAGATACACACCCAGACATACACTCACACACACACACACAGATATACACTTAAACAAACAACACACATATGTACCCCTTCTCTCTCACACAGACACACACAGATATACACCTACACACACACACAGATATACACATTCTCTCTCACACACACACACACACACAGATATACACCTACACACACACACAGATATACACATTCTCTCTCACACACACACACACAGATATACACCTACACACACACACAGATATACACATTCTCTCTCACACACACACACACACACACACACACCCCCCACACACACACACTTAAACACACAGATAAACACCTACACATCCAGATATACACCTGCACACACTCACACACACCCACACTCACTCTCACTCTCACACACACACACACACGCAGATATACACATTCTCTCTCTCACACACACGTATATACACCTAAACACAAAGATACACACCTACACACCCAGATATACACCTGCACACACCTACACACACTCTCACGCACACACACACACACACACACACACACACACACACACACACACTCTCAGCATTATTTCCAGCTATAAATCACAGTGAATGGCAGATTGATTTTATCCTGCAGGTGATGGGGGAGAGATGATAGGGGGGAGGGGGGGAGGAGGGGGAGACGTTATTGCGTTTAATATTATCAATATTATCTTGGTTTCATCGAGACAGTGAGACAGGTATCAGGAGCCGTCGACAGTGGCCCCTCCCCCCACCCAGACTCCATCACTGTGATAAGCTCAACTTCCTCTTCCTCACCTGCAGGCCAAAGTCACTCAACTGTCTCACCTGAGACTCACACCTGTCTGTGTCTCTCCAGCCTGTCTCCCTTACTCAGCAGCGTGTCTCTCTCTCTCACCTGTCCGTCTCTAAACTCACCTGTCCGTCTTTAAACTCACCTGTCCATCTCACCTGTCCATGTCTAAACTCACCTGTCCATGTCTAAACTCAGCCGTCCATTTCTAAACTCACCTGTCCGTTTCTAAACTCACCTGTCCGTTTCTAAACTCACCTGTCCGTTTCTAAACTCACCTGTCGGTCTTTAAACTCACCTGTCCGTCTCTAAACTCACCTGTCCGTCTCTAAACTCACTTGTCCATCTCTCTCCCTCTCACCTGTCCGTCTCTAAACTCACCTGTCCGTCTCTAAACTCACCTGTCCATCTCTCTCCCTCTCACCTGTCCGTTTCTAAACTCACCTGTCCGTCTCTAAACTCACCTGTCCGTCTCTAAACTCACTTGTCCATCTCTCTCCCTCTCACCTGTCCGTCTCTAAACTCACCTGTCCATCTCTCTCCCTCTCACCTGTCCGTTTCTAAACTCACCTGTCCGTCTCTAAACTCACCTGTCCGTCTCTAAACTCACCTGTCCGTCTCTAAACTCACCTGTCCGTTTCTAAACTCACCTGTCCGTCTCTAAACTCACCTGTCCGTCTCTAAACTCACCTGTCCGTCAGAGACAGACCCACATTATAAAACAACAATACACAAACACACTTTGAAAATAAACAAACACAAACATAGAAACGGAGACAGACACACATTATAAAAACCACAATACACAAACACACTTTGAAAAGAAATACACACAAACATAGAAACAGAGACAGACACACAATATAATACACACACATACACACAGGCACACACACATAGAAACCGAGACAGACACACATTATAAAAACAACAATACACAAACACACTAATAAAAACACAAACACACTAAGAAACAGAGACACACACACACACATATAAACAGAGACACAGCAACACAAAAGTAAACACATAGACACACACACATATAAACAGAGACACAGCAACACAAAAACAAACACACACACACTAAGAAACACAGACACACACACACATATAAACAGACACACACACACATATATAAACAGAGACACAGCAACACAAAAGTAAACACATAGACACACATACATATAAACAGAGACACAGCAACACAAAAGTAAACACATAGACACACATACATATAAACAGAGACACAGCAACACAAAAGTAAACACATAGACACACATACATATAAACAGAGACACAGCAACACAAAAACAAACACGGAGACACACACACATATAAACAGAGACACAGCAACACAAAAGTAAAAACGTAGACACACACTAAGAAACAGAGACACACACATATAAACAGAGACACAGCAACACAAAAATAAACAGAGACACACACATATAAACAGAGACACAGCAACACAAAAACAAACACACACACACACATATATAAACAGACACACACACACTAAGAAACACAGACACACACACATATAAACAGACACACACACACACACACATAAACACACACACATAAACACAGACACACACACACACACACATAAACACAGACACACACACACATATAAACTCTCTCTCTCTCCTCTGCAGGTTCATCAGTTGCTCGGCTCCGTCATTATCAGTCGTCTGTAAATCAAGCTTGTTTGACGAACCTGCTCTTTCAACCTGAGATCAATACTGACTCGTTATCTGACCAGCTCGCTAATAAAGGCCCCTTATCCACCATCTGGTGTTCACACACACACACACACACACACACACACACACACACACACACACACACACACACACACACACACACACACACACACACACACACACACACACACACACACACACACACACACACACACACACACACACACACACACACACACACAGTAGTGATAACTGCTCTGATAACTTGAGCAAGAAAAACACATTCTCACAGAAACTAGAACAACTGTTCTCTACTTTATTAATGTGTACGCACAAACACACACACACACACACACACACACACTCACACACACACACTCACACACACTCACACACACTGGGCCAGAGAAGGGGGCGTGTGCGACGGAGGAGGACGTGCACCGGACGAGAGGATGAAGACCTGAAGACGTGGACTCGAGAGAAGTCTTCTGCGGCGGCACACATGCTGCCTCACACACACACTCGCTCACACACACATGCTGCCTCACACACACACTCGCTCACACACACACTCGCTCACACACACACTCGCTCACACACACTCGCTCACACACACATGCTGCCTCACACACACTCGCTCACACACACACTCACACACACACTCACTCACACACACATTCGCTCACACACTTCCTAATCTCTAATCTGGTCTCGATTAGCACCTGACAGAATTTCCATGGGTTTATCAAACCGAGCCAACCAGCAGACTCTTATCGCCGCAGCCCCAAAATTTCACAAGAGCAGGAATTTTTTCCGAGATTAAAAAAAAAGAACAGCAGCGGAATCTTGAGCACCAACACCAGCCGCTATCTGCAGGGGGGGGTGTAGGGGTGGGGGGTACGGTGGGGGGTCTCTGCGAGAGGGGTCGGGGGGGCCATGGAACCTGCTGAAATATATTTGATTCCTCCAGACACAACAGCGATAAGAGTGAGAACACGAGCAAACGTCAGACGCAGCTTTGTCTAGTTGTGACCGGGCCTGTGACTCCAGAGGCCGGCGCTGACCCGGGATCAGTTTCAGGAAGCAGGTTCACCGAAAAAACGTTGTTCCTGGAAGTCACGGTAAACTCAGGATGAACCCCGTTTCTTCAAACCGGAAAAGGCTGTTACCATGGCGACGGATACATTGCACAAACCCGGAGGAAGCTCGGAAACACAAAGTTATGTGTTGTTGTAACATTCACTGAACACCTGTTACGTGTCTTTGCGAAGACATTGTTTTCTCTCTTCAAGCAAGTGATTGGTCAACTTTATTGTACCTTAAAAACATTTGTTTGTACTTTAAACTCTTCTTGAATTAAGTGTAATTTCTACACACGTGGTCATAATGTTTTTACACATAATTTCTACACACGTGGTCATAATGTTTTTATACATAATTTCTACACACGTGGTCATAATGTTTTTACACTAATTTCTACACACGTGGTCATAATGTTTTTAAACATAATTTCTACACACGTGGTCATAATGTTTTTATACACAATTTCTACACACGTGGTCATAATGTTTTTATACATAATTTCTACACACGTGGTCATAATGTTTTTATACATAATTTCTACACACGTGGTCATAATGTTTTTAAACATAATTTCTACACACGTGGTCATAATGTTTTTATACATAATTTCTACACACGTGGTCATAATGTTTTTAAACATAATTTCTACACACGTGGTCATAATGTTTTTATACATAATTTCTACACACGTGGTCATAATGTTTTTATACATAATTTCTACACACGTGGTCATAATGTTTTTACACATAATTTCTACACACGTGGTCATAATGTTTTTAAACACAATTTCTACACACGTGGTCATAATGTTTTTATACATAATTTCTACACACGTGGTCATAATGTTTTTATACATAATTTCTACACACGAGGTCATAATGTTTTTAAACATAATTTCTACACACGTGGTCATAATGTTTTTAAACATAATTTCTACACACGTGGTCATAATGTTTTTAAACATAATTTCTACACACGTGGTCATAATGTTTTTAAACATAATTTCTACACACGTGGTCATAATGTTTTTATACATAATTTCTACACACGTGGTCATAATGTTTTTAAACATAATTTCTACACACGTGGTCATAATGTTTTTACACATAATTTCTACACACGTGGTCATAATGTTTTTAAACATAATTTCTACACACGTGGTCATAATGTTTTTATACATCATTTCTACAAACGTGGTCATAATGTTTTTAAACATAATTTCTACACACGTGGTCATAATGTTTTTAAACATAATTTCTACACACGTGGTCATAATGTTTTTACACTAATATCTACACACGTGGTCATAATGTTTTTAAACATAATTTCTACACACGTGGTCATAATGTTTTTAAACATAATTTCTACACACGTGGTCATAATGTTTTTACACTAATATCTACACACGTGGTCATAATGTTTTTATACATAATTTCTACACACGTGGTCATAATGTTTTTAAACATAATTTCTACACACGTGGTCATAATGTTTTTACACTAATATCTACACACGTGGTCATAATGTTTTTAAACATAATTTCTACACACGTGGTCATAATGTTTTTATACATAATTTCTACACACGTGGTCATAATGTTTTTAAACATAATTTCTACACACGTGGTCATAATGTTTTTACACTAATATCTACACACGTGGTCATAATGTTTTTAAACATAATTTCTACACACGTGGTCATAATGTTTTTAAACATAATTTCTACAGACGTGGTCATAATGTTTTTATACATAATTTCTACACACGTGGTCATAATGTTTTTAAACATAATTTCTACACACGTGGTCATAATGTTTTTACACATAATTTCTACAAACGTGGTCATAATGTTTTTATACATAATTTCTGCACACGTGGTCATAATGTTTTTACACATAATTTCTACACACGTGGTCATAATGTTTTTAGACATAATTTCTACACACGTGGTCATAATGTTTTTACACATAATTTCTACACACGTGGTCATAATGTTTTTACACATAATTTCTACACACGTGGTCATAATGTTTTTACAAATAATTTCTACACACGTGGTCATAATGTTTTTACACTAATATCTACACACGTGGTCATAATGTTTTTAAACATAATTTCTACACACGTGGTCATAATGTTTTTAAACATAATTTCTACACACGTGGTCATAATGTTTTTACACATAATTTCTACAAACGTGGTCATAATGTTTTTACACATAATTTCTACACACGTGGTCATAATGTTTTTACACATAATTTCTACAGACGTGGTCATAATGTTTTTATACATCATTTCTACACACGTGGTCATAATGTTTTTACACATAATTTCTACACACGTGGTCATAATGTTTTTACACATAATTTCTACACACGTGGTCATAATGTTTTTACACATAATTTCTACAAACGTGGTCATAATGTTTTTACACATAATTTCTACACACGTGGTCATAATGTTTTTACACATAATTTCTACAAACGTGGTCATAATGTTTTTACACATAATTTCTACACACGTGGTCATAATGTTTTTACACATAATTTCTACACACGTGGTCATAATGTTTTACACATAATTTCTACACACGTGGTCATAATGTTTTTACACATAATTTCTACACACGTGGTCATAATGTTTTTACACATAATTTCTACACACGTGGTCATAATGTTTTACACATAATTTCTACACACGTGGTCATAATGTTTTTACACATAATTTCTACACACGTGGTCATAATGTTTTTACACATAATTTCTACAGACGTGGTCATAATGTTTTTATACATAATTTCTACACACGTGGTCATAATGTTTTTACACATAATTTCTACACACGTGGTCATAATGTTTTTACACATAATTTCTACACACGTGGTCATAATGTTTTTATACATAATTTCTACACACGTGGTCATAATGTTTTTACACTAATTTCTACACACGTGGTCATAATGTTTTTATACATCATTTCTACACACGTGGTCATAATGTTTTTATACATAATTTCTACACACGTGGTCATAATGTTTTTAAACATAATTTCTACACACGTGGTCATAATGTTTTTATACATAATTTCTACACACGTGGTCATAATGTTTTTAAACATAATTTCTACACACGTGGTCATAATGTTTTTAAACATAATTTCTACACACGAGGTCATAATGTTTTTACACATAATTTCTACACACGTGGTCATAATGTTTTTACACATCATTTCTACACACGTGGTCATAATAGGTGTGTAAGTTTGTGTGTATTTGTGTAGCGTGTGTAAGTGGGTCTGTCTGTCTGTGTGTGAGTAGGTGTGTAAGTGTGTGTGTATTTGTGTAGCGTGTGTAGGTGTGACTGTGTATGTGTGTGTGTGAGTAGGTGTGTAAGTTTGTGTGTATTAGTGTAGTGTGTGTAGGTGTGTCTGTGTATGTGTGAGTAGATGTGTAAGTTTGTGTAGCGTGTGTAGGTGTGCATGTGTGTGTAGGTGTGTAAGTTTGTGTGTATTTGTGTAGCGTGTGTATGTGTGTGTAGGTGTGTAAGTTTTTGTGTGTGTGTGTAGCGTGTGTAGGTGTGTCTGTGTATGTGTTAGTAGGTGTGTAAGTTTGTGTGTATTTGTGTAGGTGTGTAAGTTTGTGTGTGTTTGTGTAGCGTGTGTAGGTGTGTCTGTGTATGTTTTTGTGTATTTGTTTAGGTGTGTATGTGTGTGTGAGTAGGTGTTTCTACACACGTGTTCATAACGTTGTCGACATCACTCTGACGCGGGAACACGTGGGGGACTCACCTTCGTTGTACACAGGTGTGTACACAGGTGTGTACACAGGTGTGTACACAGGTGGGCTGCAACTCTCTCCTTCAACAGAGTCCTCGGGGTCAGAGGCTCCGCCCTCTTCTCCGGACACGCTGAGGTCATCCGTGTTCTCCTCGCCGACCTCGAGGTCACCGAGAGAACCTGTGGAGAGAAGCATCATGTGACCTTTGAACCCAAGACCTCGTGCCTCTGAACACACACACACACAAACAAAGACCAGGACCGGCTCCTCAGAAGGATTAGGAGCGGCGAGGGAGAGTCCACCTCAGACGGCGGCGGCGAGCGGGGGAGGGGGGGGGGGGGTGATTAGCGGCGAGCTGATCCGTATCAATTACTCGCCATAATCCCCACTGACCGCTGCAATTATCCCGCGCTCGTCGTCTGCTCCCGCGCTTGAAGATTCCATCAGACTCGAGCCACTTAATGTGGATTTCACACCTTCCGCGGCCGCACCAGCGTGTCCGAGGCTCTGTTTCTGGATCACGACCGGAACCAGATAATGACGGCCGGAGGCTGCAGACCCGCCGCGGAATCGGGCGCCACGAGAACCAGAGGAAGTTTGAAAGTTTCTCTGAAGCGAAGAGTCTGGAGTGAATCTTTACAACACTAGTGTGTGTCGTCACTAGTGTGTGGTCACTATTGTGTCGTCACTAGAGTGTCTTCACTAGACTAGAGTGTCTTCACTAGAGTGTCTTCACTAGACTAGAGTGTCGTCACTAGAGTGTCTTCACTAGACTAGAGTGTCGTCACTAGAGTGTCTTCACTAGACTAGAGTGTCGTCACTAGAGTGTCTTCACTAGACTAGAGTGTCGTCACTAGACTAGAGTGTCGTCACTAGACTAGTGTGTCGCCACTAGAGTGTCGTCACTAGACTAGCGTGTCGTCACTAGAGTGTCGTCACTAGACTAGTGTGTCGCCACTAGAGTGTCGTCACTAGACTAGCGTGTCGTCACTAGAGTGTCGTCACTAGACTAGCGTGTCGTCACTAGACTAGAGTGTCGTCACTAGACTAGAGTGTCGTCGCTAGACTAGAGTGTCGTCACCAGACTAGAGTGTCGTCACTAGACTAGAGTGTAGTCGCTAGACTAGAGTGTCGTCACTAGACTAGTGTGTCGCCACTAGAGTGTCGTCACTAGACTAGCGTGTCGTCACTAGAGTGTCGTCACTAGACTAGCGTGTCGTCATTAGAGTGTCGTCACTAGACTAGCGTGTCGTCACTAGAGTGTCGTCACTAGACTAGCGTGTCGTCATTAGAGTGTCGTCACTAGACTAGAGTGTCGTCACTAGAGTGTCGTCACTAGACTAGAGTGTCGTCACTAGAGTGTCGTCACTAGACTAGCGTGTCGTCACTAGAGTGTCGTCACTAGACTAGCGTGTCGTCATTAGAGTGTCGTCACTAGACTAGAGTGTCGTCACTAGACTAGAGTGTCGTCACTAGAGTGTCTTCACTAGACTTCTCTGAAGCGAAGAGTCTGGAGTGAATCTTTACAACACTAGTGTGTGTCGTCACTAGTGTGTGGTCACTATTGTGTCGTCACTAGAGTGTCTTCACTAGACTAGAGTGTCTTCACTAGAGTGTCTTCACTAGACTAGAGTGTCGTCACTAGAGTGTCGTCACTAGACTAGAGTGTCGTCACTAGAGTGTCTTCACTAGACTAGAGTGTCGTCACTAGAGTGTCTTCACTAGACTAGAGTGTCGTCACTAGACTAGAGTGTCGTCACTAGACTAGTGTGTCGCCACTAGAGTGTCGTCACTAGACTAGCGTGTCGTCACTAGAGTGTCGTCACTAGACTAGTGTGTCGCCACTAGAGTGTCGTCACTAGACTAGCGTGTCGTCACTAGAGTGTCGTCACTAGACTAGCGTGTCGTCACTAGACTAGAGTGTCGTCACTAGACTAGAGTGTCGTCACTAGACTAGAGTGTCGTCGCTAGACTAGAGTGTCGTCACCAGACTAGAGTGTCGTCACTAGACTAGAGTGTAGTCGCTAGACTAGAGTGTCGTCACTAGACTAGTGTGTCGCCACTAGAGTGTCGTCACTAGACTAGCGTGTCGTCACTAGAGTGTCGTCACTAGACTAGCGTGTCGTCATTAGAGTGTCGTCACTAGACTAGCGTGTCGTCACTAGAGTGTCGTCACTAGACTAGCGTGTCGTCATTAGAGTGTCGTCACTAGACTAGAGTGTCGTCACTAGAGTGTCGTCACTAGACTAGCGTGTCGTCACTAGAGTGTCGTCACTAGACTAGCGTGTCGTCATTAGAGTGTCGTCACTAGACTAGAGTGTCGTCACTAGACTAGAGTGTCGTCACTAGAGTGTCTTCACTAGACTTCTCTGAAGCGAAGAGTCTGGAGTGAATCTTTACAACACTAGTGTGTGTCGTCACTAGTGTGTGGTCACTATTGTGTCGTCACTAGAGTGTCTTCACTAGACTAGAGTGTCGTCACTAGAGTGTCTTCACTAGACTAGAGTGTCGTCACTAGAGTGTCTTCACTAGTCTAGAGTGTCGTCACTAGACTAGAGTGTCGTCACTAGACTAGAGTGTCGTCGCTAGACTAGAGTGTCGTCACTAGACTAGAGTGTCGTCACTAGACTAGAGTGTCGTCACTAGACTAGAGTGTCGTCACTAGAGTGTCGTCACTAGACTAGAGTGTCGTCGCTAGAGTGTCGTCACCAGACTAGAGTGTCGTCACTAGACTAGAGTGTCGTCGCTAGACTAGAGTGTCGTCACTAGACTAGAGTGTCGTCACTAGAGTGTCGTTACTAGAGTGTCGTCACTAGACTAGAGTGTCGTCACTAGCGTGTCGTTACTAGAGTGTCGTCGCTAGACTAGCGTGTCGTCACTAGACTAGAGTGTCGTCACTAGACTAGCATGTCGTCACTAGAGTGTCGTCACTAGACTAGCGTGTCGTCACTAGACTAGAGTGTCGTCACTAGACTAGAGTGTCGTCACTAGACTAGAGTGTCGTCACTAGACTAGCGTGTCGTCACTAGAGTGTCGTCACTAGACTAGCGTGTCGTCACTAGACTAGAGTGTCGTCGCTAGACTAGCGTGTGGTCGCTAGACTAGCGTGTGGTCGCTAGACTAGCGTGTGGTCGCTAGACTAGAGTGTCGTCGCTAGACTAGAGTGTCGTCGCTAGACTAGAGTGTCGTCGCTAGACTAGAGTGTCGTCACTAGACTAGAGTGTCGTCACTAGACTAGAGTGTCGTCGCTAGACTAGAGTGTCGTCACTAGACTAGAGTGTCGTCACTAGACTAGAGTGTCGTCGCTAGACTAGAGTGTCGTCGCTAGACTAGAGTGTCGTCGCTAGACTAGAGTGTCGTCGCTAGACTAGAGTGTAGTCACTAGACTAGAGTGTCGTCACTAGACTAGAGTGTAGTCGCTAGACTAGAGTGTCGTCACTAGACTAGAGTGTCGTCACTAGAGTGTCGTTACTAGACTAGCGTGTCGTCACTAGACTAGAGTGTCGTCACTAGACTAGAGTGTCGTCGCTAGACTAGAGTGTCGTCACTAGACTAGAGTGTCGTCACTAGACTAGAGTGTCGTCACTAGACTAGAGTGTCGTCGCTAGACTAGAGTGTCGTCACTAGACTAGAGTGTCGTCACTAGACTAGAGTGTCGTCGCTAGACTAGAGTGTCGTCGCTAGACTAGAGTGTCGTCGCTAGACTAGAGTGTCGTCGCTAGACTAGAGTGTAGTCACTAGACTAGAGTGTCGTCACTAGACTAGAGTGTCGTCACTAGACTAGTGTGTCGCCACTAGAGTGTCGTCACTAGACTAGCGTGTCGTCACTAGAGTGTCGTCACTAGACTAGCGTGTCGTCATTAGAGTGTCGTCACTAGACTAGCGTGTCGTCACTAGAGTGTCGTCACTAGACTAGCGTGTCGTCATTAGAGTGTCGTCACTAGACTAGAGTGTCGTCACTAGAGTGTCGTCACTAGACTAGCGTGTCGTCACTAGAGTGTCGTCACTAGACTAGCGTGTCGTCATTAGAGTGTCGTCACTAGACTAGAGTGTCGTCACTAGACTAGAGTGTCGTCACTAGAGTGTCTTCACTAGACTTCTCTGAAGCGAAGAGTCTGGAGTGAATCTTTACAACACTAGTGTGTGTCGTCACTAGTGTGTGGTCACTATTGTGTCGTCACTAGAGTGTCTTCACTAGACTAGAGTGTCGTCACTAGAGTGTCTTCACTAGACTAGAGTGTCGTCACTAGAGTGTCTTCACTAGTCTAGAGTGTCGTCACTAGACTAGAGTGTCGTCACTAGACTAGAGTGTCGTCGCTAGACTAGAGTGTCGTCACTAGACTAGAGTGTCGTCACTAGACTAGAGTGTCGTCACTAGACTAGAGTGTCGTCACTAGAGTGTCGTCACTAGACTAGAGTGTCGTCGCTAGAGTGTCGTCACCAGACTAGAGTGTCGTCACTAGACTAGAGTGTCGTCGCTAGACTAGAGTGTCGTCACTAGACTAGAGTGTCGTCACTAGAGTGTCGTTACTAGAGTGTCGTCACTAGACTAGAGTGTCGTCACTAGCGTGTCGTTACTAGAGTGTCGTCGCTAGACTAGCGTGTCGTCACTAGACTAGAGTGTCGTCACTAGACTAGCATGTCGTCACTAGAGTGTCGTCACTAGACTAGCGTGTCGTCACTAGACTAGAGTGTCGTCACTAGACTAGAGTGTCGTCACTAGACTAGAGTGTCGTCACTAGACTAGCGTGTCGTCACTAGAGTGTCGTCACTAGACTAGCGTGTCGTCACTAGACTAGAGTGTCGTCGCTAGACTAGCGTGTGGTCGCTAGACTAGCGTGTGGTCGCTAGACTAGCGTGTGGTCGCTAGACTAGAGTGTCGTCGCTAGACTAGAGTGTCGTCGCTAGACTAGAGTGTCGTCGCTAGACTAGAGTGTCGTCACTAGACTAGAGTGTCGTCACTAGACTAGAGTGTCGTCGCTAGACTAGAGTGTCGTCACTAGACTAGAGTGTCGTCACTAGACTAGAGTGTCGTCGCTAGACTAGAGTGTCGTCGCTAGACTAGAGTGTCGTCGCTAGACTAGAGTGTCGTCGCTAGACTAGAGTGTAGTCACTAGACTAGAGTGTCGTCACTAGACTAGAGTGTAGTCGCTAGACTAGAGTGTCGTCACTAGACTAGAGTGTCGTCACTAGAGTGTCGTTACTAGACTAGCGTGTCGTCACTAGACTAGAGTGTCGTCACTAGACTAGAGTGTCGTCGCTAGACTAGAGTGTCGTCACTAGACTAGAGTGTCGTCACTAGACTAGAGTGTCGTCACTAGACTAGAGTGTCGTCGCTAGACTAGAGTGTCGTCACTAGACTAGAGTGTCGTCACTAGACTAGAGTGTCGTCGCTAGACTAGAGTGTCGTCGCTAGACTAGAGTGTCGTCGCTAGACTAGAGTGTCGTCGCTAGACTAGAGTGTAGTCACTAGACTAGAGTGTCGTCACTAGACTAGAGTGTAGTCGCTAGACTAGAGTGTCGTCACTAGACTAGAGTGTCGTCACTAGAGTGTCGTTACTAGACTAGCGTGTCGTCACTAGACTAGAGTGTCGTCACTAGACTAGAGTGTCGTTACTAGACTAGAGTGTCGTCACTAGAGTGTCGTCACTAGAGTGTCGTCGCTAGACTAGAGTGTCGTCGCTAGACTAGAGTGTCGTCGCTAGACTAGAGTGTCGTCACTAGACTAGAGTCTCGTCGCTAGACTAGAGTGTCGTCGCTAGACTAGAGTGTCGTCACTAGAGTGTCGTCGCTAGACTAGAGTGTCGTCGCTAGACTAGAGTGTCGTCACTAGACTAGAGTGTCGTCACTAGAGTGTCGTCGCTAGACTAGAGTGTCGTCGCTAGACTAGAGTGTCGTCGCTAGACTAGAGTGTCGTCACTAGACTAGAGTGTCGTCGCTAGACTAGAGTGTCGTCGCTAGACTAGAGTGTCGTCACTAGACTAGAGTGTCGTCGCTAGACTAGAGTGTCGTCACTAGACTAGAGTGTCGTCGCTAGACTAGAGTGTCGTCACTAGACTAGAGTGTCGTCACTAGAGTGTCGTCGCTAGACTAGAGTGTCGTCGCTAGACTAGAGTGTCGTCGCTAGACTAGAGTGTCGTCGCTAGACTAGAGTGTCGTCACTAGACTAGAGTGTCGTCACTAGACTAGAGTGTCGTCACTAGAGTGTCGTCACTAGACTAGAGTGTCGTCACTAGACTAGAGTGTCGTCACTAGACTAGAGTGTCGTCACTAGACTAGAGTGTCGTCACTAGAGTGTCGTCACTAGACTAGAGTGTCGTCACTAGACTAGAGTGTCGTCACTAGACTAGAGTGTCGTCACTAGACTAGAGTGTCGTCACTAGACTAGAGTGTCGTCACTAGACTAGAGTGTCGTCACTAGACTAGAGTGTCGTCACTAGACTAGAGTGTCGTCACTAGACTAGAGTGTCGTCACTAGACTAGAGTGTCGTCACTAGACTAGAGTGTCGTCACTAGTGTGTCTTCACATGACCTCTCACAAAGGTGTGTCGTGAGTTCATGTGATAACCCCCGCAGGTGTGTTCGTGAAGTGAATCTTTTCAACAGTAGTGTGTCGTCGCTAGTGTGTCATCACAGAGTTTGATGAACATACACAGACACACATAGAATTTGATGAACACACACACAAACACACACACACACACACACACACACACACACACACACACACACACACACACACACACACACACTGGTGGTCTCAGCGTCATGTTCATGGGGCTGAGCATGTGTTTGGGTCTCAGGCGTGACTCGGGGTGAGTGTGTGTGTGTGTGTGTGTGTGTGTGTGTGTGTGTGTGTGTGTGTGTGTGTGTGTGTGTTGACAGGAACAAAAGGAACATGTAGACACATCAGACAACAATGGCGGCTCAGAGACGCGGTGCAGGAAGATCCACTTTTTAATTCTGTTAATTTCACTTGCAGAGCAATTAAAAGAAGGCAGATAATGGCGGAAACAATCGTCTTTGTAAATGAAACATCTTTAGGCTAATTTCACTTCACGCTCGCTCGCCTGCACTTCATTTCAGATAAAGTCCACGCTGGCAGATTTGGACCTTCCGCAGAAGAAAGATCCGGAACAATATTTTTAGAAGCAGATCTAATTTCCAGTATCGGGAGAAACTTCCAGACAATTAATTTCGCTTTAATCACGTCTCTACAAAGACGTCTGCTCGACGCAATTATACTTCTGCGGGAATCAAAGTCGCTCTCGTGATTCTCGCGCTCGCCGCTGTCGACTTAATGAATCCATCGCCCAGGAAAACTTTTTATCCCGAGCAGGGGACGCGGCAGCTCCGGGTCGGCAAGATTACCGGGTCGGCCTCGGCTCGGTTCAATCGCGGAGCGAAGTTAAGTGGACGCAACTTTTACGAGGACGAGAACCGAAGCCTCGCGGCCTCGCTCGCTCTGAGACACTCTCTCTCTCCGCGGAGGTCGGAGGTCAGCAGGGTTCAGCCCCTACACATGGACGAGACCTTCAGTCGGTCTCTGTCGATGTTCCTGATCCAAGATGGCGCAGGAGGAGGAGGACGCGAGGGAGGAAACCTGAGCTCCTGGAGTGGAACCATCAGGCAGAAGAAGGAGAAGAAATGAAGGAGATAACAGAGAACAAAGGAAGTTAACAGATCAGAGGAAGCAGAAGATGAAGAAATTAAGTTATGAAGAGGATGAAGAAATGAAAGAGATGAAGGAGATGAAGTGATGAGGGAGATGAAGGGATGATGGAGATGAAGGGATGAAGAAATGAAAGAGATGAAGAAGATGAAGTGATGAGGGAGATGAAATAATGAAGGAGATACGGAAGATGAAGAAGGTGAAGTTATGAAGGAGATGAAGTGATGATGAAATTTAAGAGATGCAGGGATGAAGTGATGAAGTAGATGAAGGGATGGATGGTCATAGGAGATGAAGTGATGAGGGAGATGAAGGGATGAAAGAGATGGAGGGATGAGGGAGATGAAGTGATGAAGGAGATGAAGTGATGAGGGAGATGAAGGGATGAAGAAATGGCAGGAATGAAGTGATGGATGAGTGGAAGGAGATGAAATGATGAAGGAGATACGGAAGATGAAGAAGGTGAAGTGATGAAGGAGATGAAGTGATGATGAAATTAAAGAGATGCAGTGATGAAGTAGATGAAGGGATGGAGAAGTCAAAGGAGATGAAGTGATGAAGGAAATACGGAAGATGAAGAAGGTGAAGTGATAAAGTGATGAAGAAATTAAAGAGATGAAAGACATTCAAAAGAAACACTGACTTTCTCCTT
>NC_141825.1:24380106-24447606 GCF_982586985.1 Callionymus lyra | reverse complement strand
TCTCTGTGTTAGTGAGTCTGTGTATACATGTGTGTAACTGTTTCTCTGTGTTAGTGAGTCTGTGTATACATGTGTGTAACTGTTTCTCTGTGTTAGTGAGTCTGTGTATACATGTGTGTCACTGTTTCTCTGTGTTAGTGAGTCTGTGTATACATGTGTGTCACTGTTTCTCTGTGTTAGTGAGTCTGTGTATACATGTGTGCGTCAGTGTTTCTTTTTCTTAGTGAGTCTGTGTATACATGTGTGTCACTGTTTTTCTCTGTGTTAGTGAGTCTGTGTATACATGTGTGTCACTGTTTCTCTGTGTTAGTGAGTCTGTGTATACATGTGTGTCACTGTTTTTCTCTGTGTTAGTGAGTCTGTGTATACATGTGTGTAACTGTTTCTCTGTGTTAGTGAGTCTGTGTATACATGTGTGTCACTGTTTCTCTGTGTTAGTGAGTCTGTGTATACATGTGTGTCACTGTTTCTCTGTGTTAGTGAGTCTGTGTATACATGTGTGCGTCAGTATTTCTTTTTCTTAGTGAGTCTTTGTATATACATGTGTGTCACTGTTTCTCCATGTTAGTGAGTCTGTGTATACATGTGTTTGTGTGTTATATTTGTGTGTCTATCCATGTCTGCATGTTTGTGTTAATGTACAAGCATGTGTGTGTTGAAGTTTGTGTTTGTGTGTGTGTATCTGTGTCTGCATGTTTGTGTTAATGTATCTGCATGTCTGTATATCTGGCTGCGTGTGTGTTTATATATGTGTCTGAGTGTTTGTGTTAGTGTCTGTGTTAAAGTGTGTCTGCATGTGTGTGTGTCTGCAATGTGTGTCTTAGTGTGTGTGTGTTATATATACTGCACAGTCATAGCGTGAATTGTGTGTAAGAGTGTCATATAGTGTAACTGTCTGTTAGTAGGCGTTAGTGTGTTTGTGTATGCATTAGTGTTTGCATGTGTGTGTGTTTTACAGTTTCTGCATTTGTGTGCATTTGTATGTGTGTTTGTGTCTCTAACTTCCAGCTGCAGTAGTTTTGTCACTTCCTGTGACGGAGTTTCTTCAGAGCAGTGTGGAGGTTAAACCTGGTCAACAGTCAGAGTGACTCAGGTCTGGAGGAGTCTCTCGTAACACACACTCGCACAAAGAACACACACTAACACACCTGGAAAACCTTACTAAAACTCACTCACACACACACACAAACACACACACACTAACTCGCACAAAGAACACACACTAACAAACAAGGAGACACTTATTAAAACTCACTTAAACACACACTAACACACACAAGCATACACAAACACACACAATAACTCGCACAAGGAACACACACTAACAAACAAGGAGACACTTACTAAAACTCACTCACACTAACACACACACTCACACAAAGAACACACACTAACAAACAAGGAGACACTTATTAAAACTCACTCACACACACACTAACACACACAAACACACACACACACACACACACACACTAACATACACAAACACACACACACACTCACACAAAGAACCCACACTAACTAACAAGGAGATACTTACTAAAACTCACTCACACACACTAACACACACAGACACAGAGAAACACACACACTCGCACACACAGGTCAAGTATCCAGCATGTTAGCTCATGCTAGCTCATGCTAACAGCTACAATGTCCTGTTGGGTTCTGCTGGTTCTGGTGGGTTATTAGACGTTGGCCCGGCAGCAGCAGATTAGCGTCTCAATCCCAGATTGTTTTTCTCCACGTCACTTATCAGCTCCACGGAAAAGGAATGCGATGTCCTCGGATTGCAGGAGGGTCAGAGAGAACGTTCCTGTCCGGGCGGATTTGTCCGGATCAGATGAGCGGCGGCCATCTTTAGATAGTTCACTGATAAGTCACATTCTGGGAAAATTCCTGAGCTGATAAAAGATCGACAAACAGCAGCAGAGTTTGTCTAAGTAGATACAGAGTTCCTGTCGACGCACACACACTCCCAGACACACACACACTCACACACACACACACTCACAGGGATCATCTTTATCTCCCTTTCATTATTTATTTTCTATTTTTTCTTTGTGTGAATTCAGCTAAAATACTTCTAAAGCTCTTAATGGTTCTATCTCGGCCTCAGATCTGCTGCCTCGTCCCCATTTGGCAGATACGCCGCCGCCCGGGCCTCGGCTCCGCCGCCGCTTTATCGCCCGGCTTGACGAGAACGACACGGCCAATTATTGACAAATGATTCCTTCATGGGGCGACAGTAAGACAAGGGACGGGGGGTGAGTGTTGGGGGGTGAGGCGGGGGTCCCCCGTCCTAACAGGCCCGAGGAGACGAGCGTCTATCAGATTCTATTAAGAGCTCGCCACTTTGGCGAACAAAGCTGCCCGCGCCTCGCCACGCATTAGCCGCTATTATACGCTCGTGAACTTTGTCGCTCGCTCTCGCTTCCCGCGGCGCCCACGTCCTGTGCCCACCTGCTGGTCACGTGACCGAGGTCGCTGGGGTCAGAGTCTACTGAAGACTAAATCAATCATTTGTTTTATTCATCAATAAAATGTAAATACAATTAAATTGTTTTTTTATTTACTATGAACATGCAAATTAAACTTCCAGCCACTAGATGGCAACAGTTATTACGTCATCTGCAGCTAAAGCTACAATGAGATCCTGTTGATGACTGAGGACGAGAGGATACAGTGACTCCAGCAGCTTTTAAAGCTGATGTTTTGACATATTTCGGTTTGAAAACAAATGAAAGCAGTTACGACTTCGTCAAGAGTCATGTGGTCTGTAAATACTACAACACCAGAGTCAAGTACTGGACAATACTACACATATATACTTGTTACTACACTATCACAACACCAGAGTCAAGTACTGGACAATACTACACATATATACTTGTTACTACACTATCACAACACCAGAGTCAAGTACTGGACAATACTACGCATATATACTTGTTACTACACTATCACAACACCGGAGTCAAGTACTCGATAATACTACGCATATATACTTGTTACTACAGTATCACAACACCAGAGTCAAGTACTCGACAATACTACACATATATACTTGTTACTACACTATCACAACACCAGAGTCAAGTACTGGACAATACTACACATATATACTTGTTACTACACTATCACAACACCAGAGTCAAGTACTGGACAATACTACGCATATATACTTGTTACTACACTATCACAACACCGGAGTCAAGTACTCGATAATACTACGCATATATACTTGTTACTACAGTATCACAACACCAGAGTCAAGTACTCGACAATACTACACATATATACTTGTTACTACACTATCACAACACCAGAGTCAAGTACTGGACAATACTACACATATATACTTGTTACTACAGTATCACGATACATTGTATCGTTGACCCTGTACACGTATGGTAGCGTCAGACTCTTACTAATACACGCCTCTAAGGTTGAGAACAAGGTGAACGCCTTGAGGTCCAGAAGGTTCCGGACATGCTGGACCTCAACTGTCCAGAGTCAAGTAGGGACGCGGTCCGGTTCCCAGGACCGCTCCAGGTCGGACTGATGTTCCTGTGAGTCCCTCCACGCCTGATAAGACTTGCTCAAGGACTCCTGGGCAGAGGTGAGTGGACTCTAATCGTGGGCGACTAATAACTAATGTGTTATCAGGGGTTGGTACCGAGACCGGAGCCGCTCTTATCAGCCGCTCTGATCCGAGACGCTCGATGGTCCAGATAAAGGATCGGAAGAGAACTTTGATACGGCAGGACACGTCGGCTGACTCGGTGGACGGAACCACGGACCCGACAACACCGACGGCTTCTTCAGACAGAGGATCGATGGGACGATCCAGCAGAGGGCGCTGATGCCTGCTGCACTCTGGCTTAGGAACACACCGAGACGCGACAGCACGACACCAGCAGGTGCCACGACAACAACGCTCACATGACGCACAACTCTAGCAGAAAACGACACGTTTGTATTGTCTGTTGCGTCTAAAAGGTGTCATTTGTATCGTTTCCTTTCTCAGTGTGTTGTCATCACGTGTCTGTTGTGTTTGTGTGTAACTGTTTGTAGCTTATTAAAGATAAACAAATAACCTTTGACACCTTTATTTATGTAAACAACTACACAATAATGTCACAAACACAAATCCCATTCATAAATACAGAAACACATATATTAAGCACAGACAAAAACACACATATTCTCACACACATCGACACATTTAAGCACACGCACAAATACACTCACATTTACATTAAAAACACACTCAGGAACAAAATTCAAACAATATAACACATACAAACACACATGGACACACACAAGCATAGAGATAAACACTCACACACACGTAAACCCACACATGCATGCAAAACACACACACAGACACACACATAATGGCATACACATGAACACACAAACACAAACATAGAGATACACACATGCACTCACACATACACACGAACACACAAATAAACACGAACACACGCACAAACACAGAGACACACAAATAACCACATACACATGAACACACACAAACACATGAACCCATACGCACAAACATATGAACACACACACACAGACACACACATAAACACGAACACACATCCGCACAAACATATGAACACAGACACACACACATAAACACGAACACACGCACAAACACACAGACACACACATAAACATGAACACACATACGCACAAACATATGAACACAGACACACACACATAAACACGAACACACACACAAAAACACACAGAAACACAAATAACCACATACACATGAACCCCTACACACACACTTATATGCACAAGAACACACAGAATGTGACAGACACACACATAAACACATACACAGGAACACACACACGAACACGCACACAGACGAGCAGCAACAATTAGTGATTGACATGTAAAGTGAGGTCACGCCTCTGACCTGCACTTTTCTGTCGGGATGTGATTCTGACGCGTCAGTGTCACGGATCGACCAATAGGATCGCTCGCTGCCAACCGGCGCCGACGCTACCAGAACCGTATTGTGAAAGTCAGACCTGTCCGGGCCGTTTGTGCGTCTTTATTAGTGACTGATTGAGGATTGTGCTTATCTGGAGCCAACAGAGTGTGTGTGTGTGTGTGTGAGTGTGCGTCTGTGTGTGTGAGTGTGTGTCTGTGTGTGTGTGAGTCACAGGAGGAAGTGTGTGAGGTCTAATCTCGGAGCAGCAGGCAACAGAAATGATAAAATTATAAAACCAAACATGGAAAGTTCCAGAAATCTCTCCGGTCGTTGATCATTCGACTGAACAATCTTAATTTCTCTGCTTCTTGTTTCTGGCAGTTTTGCTGCTGAGATAAGAGCTGGAACAACAGGCGGCTCGCAGTGAGAAGACCAGCGATAACGTTGATACCACTCACACACACACACACTCACACACACACAACTCTCGCTCTTATCAGCGCTTTCTATCGCTCGCTCTCTTCCTCCGTGCTGCCTTCGCTGTCGGCCCGGAGTCGCCGGACCGGACCGGACATGTGGACCGACACGCTGTCGCACATCAAAGTGTTCGGACCAGAGACCTCGACATTTGTGTTGTTGTTGTTGTTGTTGTTGTGTAGCTTGATTTTTTTTTGGTGTTTCAAACATGTTTGTTTACAGTTTTGTCATCACCTTTACTTGTCTTTGTGCGTCGCTTTCATTGATACGCAAATATCGCAAAATATGACATCTTGATTTATGTAAACAACTACACAATATTGTCACAAACACAAATCCCATTCATAAATACAGAAACGCATATATTAAGCACAGACAAAAACACACATATTCCCACACACATAGACACATTTAGGCACACACACAAATACACTCACGTTTACATTAAAAACACACTCAGGAACACAAATTAAAACAATGTAACACATATATGCACACACAAAGACACACACAAACAGACATGGACACAGGCATAAACATTAACACACACATACATGCAAAACACACACAGACACACACGCACAAAGACATACACATGAACAGACACACACACACAAACACACATTAACACTCACGCACAAACATATACACACACACAAACACTTACATGCACAAAACCCACAGACTGACAGACACACAAATAAAGACATGCACAAACACACATGGACACAGACACGAACATTAACACAGACATGCATGCAAAACACACACACAGACACACATAAAAAGACATACACATGAACACACAAACACACATTAACACACACGCACAAACATATGAACACACACACACACATTAACACACACGCACAGACATATGAACACACACAAACACTTACATGCACAAAAACACACAGACTGTGACAGACACACACATAAAGACATACACATGTCAAGGAGAGTTCATTGATACACAAATATCAAAAATATTGATACAGAGATATATCGCAGTATTTGTTCACTATTCGTTATAGATATTCAACAGTATCAATATTTGTTCTTTATTTTTAATTATGTTTGATTTTTATCATCACTTCGTTCGTTTGTTTTTTTTTTTAATTTACAATTCATTTGTTACTTTTCTGTTGCAATTAAACCTCCAGCCACTAGATGGCAGCCATCGATACAAACTCTGCAGCTAAAGGGAGAATGAAATCCTGTGGGATCCGTAGAAAATATCGATACACTTAAATATCCCAATTATTTTTCCGTGATTCTCGAGATGACTGAGGACGAGAGGATACAGTGACTCCAGCAGCTTTTGAAAACAAATGAAAGCAGTTACGACTTCGTCAAGAGTCATGTGGTCTGTAAATACTACACCAGAGTCAAGTACTGGACAATACTACAAATATATACTTGTTACTACACTATCACAACACCAGAGTCAAGTACTGGACAATACTACACATATATACTTGTTACTACACTATCACAACACCAGAGTCAAGTACTGGACAATACTACACATATATACTTGTTACTACACTATCACAACACTAGAGTCAAGTACTGGACAATACTACACATATATACTTGTTACTACACTATCACAACACTAGAGTAAAGTACTGGACAATACTACACATATATACTTGTTACTACACTATCACAACACTAGAGTCAAGTACTGGACAATACTACACATATATACTTGTTACTACAGTATCACAACACTAGAGTCAAGTACTGGACAATACTACACATATATACTTGTTACTACACTATCACAACACCAGAGTCAAGTACTGGACAATACTACACATATATACTTGTTACTACACTATCACAACACCAGAGTCAAGTACTGGACAATACTACACATATATACTTGTTACTACACTATCACAACACTAGAGTCAAGTACTGGACAATACTACACATATATACTTGTTACTACACTATCACAACACTAGAGTCAAGTACTGGACAATACTACACATATATACTTGTTACTACACTATCACAACACTAGAGTCAAGTACTGGACAATACTACACATATATACTTGTTACTACAGTATCACAACACTAGAGTCAAGTACTGGACAATACTACACATATATACTTGTTACTACACTATCACAACACCAGAGTCAAGTACTGGACAATACTACACATATATACTTGTTACTACACTATCACAACACTAGAGTCAAGTACTGGACAATACTACACATATATACTTGTTACTACACTATCACAACACCAGAGTCAAGTACTCGATAATACTACACATATATACTTGTTACTACAGTCACAATCACGATATATCGTATCCTTGACTGTAGTTCTATGGTATCACCAGTTTACTACAAATACCATCTTTAAATTGTGTTATTTTGTTCCAAACATCTACTTGTCGTTGACTAGATTTGTCAGATACTTCAAGAACAAATAAAAACAAATACTCGTTTGTTTGTGTAAACGAGGAACTTCGTCAACACCATAGAAGAAGAAACTGCAGGACAAAGATTGGGCAGCTGTCGAGGGAAGTGACGGTGAAGTGCAGGAAAGAAGGAGAGTGAGAGGAGGAAGGAGGACAGACGGATCTGCTGGGCTGCAGATAAGGGGGAGGAAGTATAGGGGGGGGGGGTGAGGAGGGTGAGGAGGGGGACAAATGGGTTTGAGGATTTAGGATTCAGGCGGCAGATCTGCGCGAGATCTGGGCTCCTATCAGAGCACAACCATCAGTGATGTCGAGAAAGTCTCACACTAGTCCTGGTCAGTGAGACCCGGTGCTGGTATCACCCCATCTCTGCACCCCCACCTGCCCCCCCTTTATGAACCCCCCTCCCCTTATACATCTTGACAAGTTTTCATGGTCAGTCTCAGGGAGACACACAAACACACATTGATACTCAGAGACACACACAGACACATGGATTAACACATAGACACAGAGAGAGAGACAGACACACACACACATAGAGAGACACAAAGAGAGACACACGGATACACAAACGGACAGAGAGAGACACACAGAGATAGATATACACACACACAGACAGACACAAACTGGCACAAATACACATAGACGGAGATACAGACACACAGAGACGCACACAGACAGAGGGACACACAAACACAGAGACACACCAATACAGGTACAAAAAGAGACACACATAGACACTGATACACACACAGAAAGACACACATAGACAGAGAGAAACACAAACACAGATACACACCAACAAAGGTACAAAAAGAGACAAACAGACACTGATACACACACACACAGACAGACACACAAACAGAGAGACACACCAATACAGGTACAAAAAGAGACACACACGGACACTGATACACACACACAGAGACACACAAACACAGATACACACCAACACAGGTACAAAAAGAGACACACACAGACACACATTGACAGAGAGACACAATAATACAGATAGAGACACACACAGACAGAGGGACACACAAACACAGATACAAAAAGAGACACACAGAGACACTGATACACACACAGAAAGACACACATAGACAGAGAGAAACACAAACACAGATACACACCAATAAAGGTACAAAAAGAGACAAACAGACACTGATACACACACAGACAGACACACAAACAGAGAGACACACCAATACAGGTACAAAAAGAGACACACACAGACAGAGAGACACACTAATACAGATAGAGACACACACAGACACACACACACCCAGAGACACACACAGACACAGAGACACACCAACACAGGTACAGACACACAGAGACACACACAGACAGAGAGACACACTAACACAGGTACACACCAACACAGGTACAGACACACAGAGATACACACAGACAGAGAGACACACTAACACAGGTACACACCAACACAGGTACAAAAAGAGACACACACACAGACACAGACACACACCCAGAGACACACACACAACCAGAGACACACACAGACACACACACACACACAGAGACACACACACACACACACACACCCAGAGACACACACAGACACACACACACACACACAGAGACACACACACACACCCAGAGACACACACAGACACACAAACACACACCCAGAGACACACACAGATGACCAGGACACTCTCGACACTTCATCTTCCTCCTCCAGGAAAAAAAAAAAGCTCCACAAAGAGAAATGAAAGGAGCTTTTTCTTCCTCCTCCTCACCCCCTCACCCCCCCCCTCACCCCCCCTCACCCCTCCTCGATAGAGTGAGAGAAGAAGAAGAAGAGGAAGGAAAAAAAACATAATTTATCTGTGTATTATCAAGAACGGCAGACACTTTAATCAGTCAGCTATGAAGTCAGTATTTCCATCCTTATCTGTCGCAGGAGTGGAAATGGAGAGGAGATAGCGTTCTGGGAGCCCATCGGTGGGCAGGAATGATAATGGGGGGGGGGGTGAGGAGGAGGAGGGGGCGAGGCTATTGGACCGCTGTGTCAGCGCTATCTGCACCCATTATCAACCGCCTTATCAGCTCCACCATCAGCCTCGCTGTAATGGGGCCAGTTCAACTTTCCACATTATCATAGCGCCAAGACCTGGATCAGGAGGCCAGGGGTCTGCTGGAGAGACCGGGGGGAGGCGGGGGGGAGGCAGGGGGGAGAGAGCGAGGGGGAGAATGAAGGTGACGGAGAGGTGGAGAGTTCATAGACAACAAAAAGAGGACGGAAACGTGAAAGTTTGTGCGACGGTGAACCTGTGTGTTGTGACATGGAAGCATGAGAAGAAAACACCACGAGACCAATTAACACTTTCGTGAGGAGAAGTCAAAATTTGCAGAGTGAGCGCTTTTTTGTCGTAGCACTCCAGGATTTGTGTTGAGTGTGTGTGTAGCTCTTGACTGCAGCGTGTGTGTGTGTGTGTGTGTGGAGGGGGGGGGGTGTGTGTGTCTGTGTGTGTGTGTGTGTGTGTGTGTGTCTGTGTCTGTGTTTGTGGGGGTGGGGGTGTGTGTGTCTGTGTGTCTGTGTGTGTCTGTGTGTGTGTGTGTGTGTGTGTTTGTCTCGTGAACTACAAGAAACTTTGCAGGCTGAAGATCCTCTGAGAAGATCACGAGTCATTGAAACACAACACAAGAGACACAATGGTTTATAAAAACTGAACTGAATAACAACTGGGTTTTTTCTGACTGCACCTGAACGCACCATAAAGCCTGAGTATTACAGTCAAGATGACACATTTACTCACACACACCCATACAGACACAAACATACACACAGAGACAGACACACATCACACACACACACATAAACCTACATACACACAGAGACAGATACACATCACACACACACACATACACCTACATACACACAGAGACAAACACACACATATATATATATACACACACTGACACACATCACATATACAGATATAAACAGACACAGGCAGAGACAAAAAAACAAGCTGTCACACACATAAAAAACCCACATAGACACATACGTACACACACACAAACATATACACAAAGAGACACCAACAAAAAGAGACGGACATACAAGCAGACACACACAGAAAAACAAACATGCACACACAAACACAGCCATACAGACAGACACACACATACACCCATACAGACACAAACATATACACACAGAGACACGCACACATCCAGACACAAACATATACACACAGAGACACGCACACATCCAGACACAAAAAAAATACACACAGAGACACACACACATACAGACAGACACACACAAACATACACCCATACAGAGACAAACATATACACACAGACACACACATACAGACAGACACACACATACAGACAGACACAAACACACACACATACACCCATACAGACACAAACATATACACACATAGACACACACACATACAGACAGACACACACAAACATACACCCATACAGAGACAAACATATACACACAGACACACACATACAGACAGACGCACACAAACATACACCCATACAGAGACAAACATATACACACAAAGACACACACACATACAGACAGACACACACAAACATACACCCATACAGAGACAAACATATACACACAGAGACACGCACACCCAGACACAAACATATACACACAGAGACACACACACATACACAGACACACACATACACCCATACAGAGACAAACATATACACACAGACACACACATACAGACAAACACAAACACACACACATACACCCATACAGACACAAACATATACACACAGACACACACATACAGACAGACACAAACACACACACATACACCCATACAGACACAAACATATACACACATAGACACACACACATACAGACAGACACACACAAACATACACCCATACAGAGACAAACATATACACACATAGACACGCACACCCAGACACAAACATATACACACAGAGACACACACACATACAGACAGACACACACATACACCCATACAGAGACAAACATATACACACAGACACACACATACAGACAGACGCACACAAACATACACCCATACAGAGACAAACATATACACACATAGACACACACACATACAGACAGACCCACACAAACATACACCCATACAGAGACAAACATATACACACAGAGACACGCACACCCAGACACAAACATATACACACAGAGACACACACACATACAGACAGACACACACATACACCCATACAGAGACAAACATATACACACAGACACACACATACAGACAAACACAAACACACACACATACACCCATACAGACACAAACATATACACACAGACACACACATACAGACAGACACAAACACACACACATACACCCATACAGACACAAACATATACACACATAGACACACACACATACAGACAGACACAAACACACACACATACACCCATACAGACACAAACATATACACACATAGACACACACACATACAGACAGACACACACAAACATACACCCATACAGAGACAAACATATACACACAGAGACACACACAGATACAGATACAGACACAAACACACACACACAGAGACACACAGACAGACACACACTCAGACACACATTCATCAGAGACAGTAATGTGGATGAATCTGCTCGTATCAGTGTCTACATCAGGAGAACAAACGCTAGAGTCTGTTTTTCCACTTTTCCTAACAAATGATCTCAGCTGGGACTTTTGTCTACTTGTGGTTCACACACACACACACACACACACACACACACACACACACACACACACACTCACTCTCCCTTTCTCTCGGAGAGAGTGAACACAACACTTTGATGTGTGTGTGCGTGTCTCATCACTTCCGTTGACCCAGTGACCTCAGGAGAGAACCTGATTCTTCACCAGTGTGTGTGTGTGAGGTTCAGCGCCCTCTGTTGGCAGCAGAGTGAAACTACAGCGATCACACACCATAATCAGTCGAGGGGGATCATGAGTGTGTGTGTGTATGGGTGGGGGGTGAATATTGAGGGGGATCATGAGTGTGTGTGTGTGTATGGGTGGGGGGTGAATATTGAGGGGGATCATGAGTGTGTGTGTGTGTATGGGTGGGGGGTGAATATTGAGGGGGATCATGAGTGTGTGTGTGTGGGGAGGGGGGGGGGGATATTGAGGGGGGTCATGGGTCGCTTCTCATCAGCAAACACAGCAACAGGGCGAGAGGCGTCTCAGCAGAAGTGGCTTCATCACGACGTGACACCGAGGCCTCGAGCTGGATTATTGAGGATTTGAATGACATTATGTTATCAGACGACGGCGTCAGCAGCTGCCGATCACTCAGCTGCTCCGACGGGGTTTTGTTCTGAGGGAGTCGAACCCATGAGGAGGTGAAGGAACTACCAGCAGATGACACTCTAGTGACCTCATCCTGCTGAGGACTGAGATGATGGAGTGATGAAGGACAGATGTTGAAGTGATGAAGGAGAGATGTTGGAGTGATGAAGGAGAGATGTTGGAGTGATGAAGAACAGATGTTGGAGTGATGAAGGAGAGATGTTGGAGGGATGAAGGAGAGATGTTGGAGTGATGAAGAACAGATGTTGGAGTGATGAAGGAGAGATGTTGGAGTGATGAAGGAGAGATGTTGGAGTGATGAAGAACAGATGTTGGAGTGATGAAGGAGAGATGTTGGAGTGATGAAGAACAGATGTTGGAGTGATGAAGGAGAGATGTTGGAGTGATGAAGGAGAGATGTTGGAGTGATGAAGGACAGATGTTGGAGTGATGAAGGAGAGATGTTGGAGTGATGAAGGACAGATGTTGGAGTGATGAAGGAGAGATGTTGGAGTGATGAGAACAGATGTTGGAGTGATGAAGGTGAGATGTTGGAGTGATGAAGGACAGATGTTGGAGTGATGAAGGAGAGATGTTGGAGTGATGAAGAACAGATGTTGGAGTGATGAAGGAGAGATGTTGGAGTGATGAAGGAGAGATGTTGGAGTGATGAAGGAGAGATGTTGGAGTGATGAAGGAGAGATGTTGGAGTGATGAAGGAGAGATGTTGGAGTGATGAAGGAGAGATGTTGGAGTGATGAAGGACAGATGTTGGAGTGATGAAGGACAGATGTTGGAGTGATGAAGGACAGATGTTGGAGTGATGAAGGAGAGATGTTGGAGTGATGAAGGACAGATGTTGGAGTGATGAAGAAGAGATGTTGGAGTGATGAAGGAGAGATGTTGGAGTGATGAAGGAGAGATGTTGGAGTGATGAAGGAGAGATGTTGGAGTGATGAAGGAGAGATGTTGGAGTGATGAAGGACAGATGTTGGAGTGATGAAGGACAGATGTTGGAGTGATGAAGGAGAGATGTTGGAGTGATGAAGAACAGATGTTGGAGTGATGAAGGAGAGATGTTGGAGTGATGAAGGACAGATGTTGGAGTGATGAAGGAGAGATGTTGGAGTGATGAAGGACAGATGTTGGAGTGATGAAGGACAGATGTTGGAGTGATGAAGGACAGATGTTGGAGTGATGAAGGACAGATGTTGGAGTGATGAAGGACAGATGTTGGAGTGATGAAGGAGAGATGTTGGAGTGATGAAGGAGAGATGTTGGAGTGATGAAGGACAGATGTTGGAGTGATGAAGAACAGATGTTGGAGTGATGAAGGAGAGATGTTGGAGTGATGAAGGAGAGATGTTGGAGTGATGAAGGACAGATGTTGGAGTGATGAAGAACAGATGTTGGAGTGATGAAGGAGAGATGTTGGAGTGATGAAGGAGAGATGTTGGAGTGATGAAGGAGAGATGTTGGAGTGATGAAGGAGAGATGTTGGAGTGATGAAGGAGACATGTTGGAGTGATGAAGGAGAGATGTTGGAGTGATGAAGGAGAGATGTTGGAGCGATGAGGTCAAAGGTCAAGAGGTCAACTACAGTGTGTTATAAAAACACACTATTAAGGTAAATAAAAGGCAGAACTCATAAATCATCTACACACAGCACTTCCTCTCTGACACTGACCACTTCCTCCTTCTTTCTATTTGACCACACACACACCCACACACACACACCCACACACAGACACACACACACAGACACACACACACACACACACAGACAGACACACACACACACACACCCACACACACACACACACACAAGGTTGAAGAGGAGAACGAAGAAGACGAGTGAAGAGTCAAAGTTATAACGTGGAATGTTCAGAAGTTTCAGCAGGAAAGACCTTTTTTTCAACCTCTCGTCCCAGCCAACCGGGGCGAAGGGTGGGGCGTTAACGCCTCGTCACGCGGCCGCCGCCGACAATCACGCACCATCAGCGGAGTATCTGGCGCAGGAATCTAACCAGCGAGCTACATCGTGCTGACGCAGCCACTCCTCGCTCACACCAGGAGATTCTCACGCCGATTATCAACACGCCGCCGCTATCACACTCTGGATCAGGAACCACCAACACAAGCTGCTGCTTTTAATTGAATTAATCAATGGAGGAGCTTGTTAGGGAGGAGACACGGGGGGTGAGGGAGGGAGGGTTGGGGGGGGGAGAGGGGTGAGGCGAGGCGTTCACACCTATCATCTAATTATACAACAACATTAATCCCATTAGGCCTGGAACTGATTGCCGGGTCCGACCCAGAGCTCCCGCCCGAGCGCCGCGTCTGCTCCGGACAGATAACGAGTCTAATCACTTCGCGGACCCCCAGATCTGCCCCCGAGGATCAGATCCCGGGAGATGATCGGAGACCATCAAGCTAAGAACACAACCTCTGCGAGTGTTTTGTGTACTTGTGTGTGTGTGTGTGTGTGACTGTAGGTGTGTCAAGAGTGTGTGTAAGATCACAGGAAGTGATGTAACAGTTGTGAGTTTATATTAAGAAAATATGCCACGTGGTTCGGTTTTTCAAAAGGACAAACAAACACACACACACACACACACAGACACACACTATCGCAGTGAACATCTGCAGGCTCTTATCTCTCGGCATCAGCTGCTTCTTATCAGACTCGCACATCTCTCTGGAGGGAGGGGGGGGGTGGGCTGGAAGGGGAGGAAGGGGGAGGCAGCTGCCGTTAAAACACACAACAAGCCACGGACGCACACTCGTCACAAACACAACTCAAGACAACAACGACACAAAGCTGAGGAAAAAGCCGGAGATGTAATTACAACTCTCTCCCCCCTCCTCACCCGCCTCCCCCCTCCTCACCCACTCTGTCCTATCGGCGGCAGCGATCGCCGCCAACTTTTATCTCGTCTCCCATCTCAACCGCCAAAATAAAAGCCCAGAGATCCAGCGTCCGCCCGCCGCCGTATCTGCTCATCAACAGAGGAACCTTATCTCCAGCTCAGATCTTCACCGCAGAGGAGATGACGCACACAGCAGATCACACACCTCCTCCTCTTCCTCCTCCTCCTGCCCAGTCCTCCAGACCTGGACCCTCCACATGCAGTCTGCCCCCCCAAGGTCCAGACCCTCCAGAACCGGCTCCACGCCCCGGTTCAATTTCCTATGTGGGTCACGGGAGAGTCAGAGTCGACCTATTGATCGATATTCAACATGTGTGTTTTACTTTCAAATTATATTTTATTATTTAATCACTATTTTATTGTGTGTATTTAATTTAGTGTGTATAAATACAAATATTTCCAAGTTTTGGGGGGGGGTTTTAATTCATAATTTATGTTGAGTTTGTTCATTTTTCTGTTGCGATTAAACGTCCAGCAGCTTAAGAAACAATGAAATCCCACGAGATGACTGAGGACGAGAGGATACAGTGTCTCCGGCAGCTTTTAAAGCTGATGTTTGGACATATTTTGGTTTGAAAACAAATGAAATCAGTTAAGACTTTGTCAAGAGTCATGTGGTCTGTAAATACTACAACACCAGAGTCAAGTACTGGTCAATACTACACATATATACTAGTTACTACACTATCACAACACCAGAGTCAAGTACTGGACAATACTACACATATATACTTGTTACTACACTATCACAACACCAGAGTCAAGTACTGGACAATACTACACATATATACTTGTTACTACACTATCACAACACCAGAGTCAAGTACTGGTCAATACTACACATATATACTAGTTACTACACTATCACAACACCAGAGTCAAGTACTGGACAATACTACACATATATACTAGTTACTACACTATCACAACACCAGAGTCAAGTACTGGACAATACTACACATATATACTTGTTACTACACTATCACAACACCAGAGTCAAGTACTGGACAATACTACACATATATACTTGTTACTACACTATCACAACACCAGAGTCAAGTACTGGTCAATACTACACATATATACTAGTTACTACACTATCACAACACCAGAGTCAAGTACTGGACAATACTACACATATATACTTGTTACTACACTATCACAACACCAGAGTCAAGTACTGGACAATACTACACATATATACTTGTTACTACACTATCACAACACCAGAGTCAAGTACTGGACAATACTACACATATATACTTGTTACTACACTATCACAACACCAGAGTCAAGTACTGGACAATACTACACATATATACTTGTTACTACAGTATCACTATAAATTGTATCGTTGAAACTGTATCGTGATACGTATTGTTTCACCACATTCTTGCCGATACACACCCCTAGCGACCGATTACATTAACCTTGCTTCCGCCGTGACGTGGACCGGAAAAACGTCGATCCCGCAGCCAAAAGTTCTGACCCATTGACACAGCGGTCCGAGTCAGTGACCCCCGCTGACCCCTGTCCTCCCTCAGCCCAACAACAGTTCTTATCTCCTCTGTCGCTGTCAGAACGTCGGCCAAAATCACAAGAGAGTCACGGGGCTGAGCGGTGGAAGTGGACCAACTGATAACCGTGACCATGACACTCCTGAGAAGCTACACGTGCACGCCCACCCCGGGAGTCCGACCCGGTTCCGTTAAGGAGTCGCCATGGAGACGGCCTCAAACAGGAAGTGACCGAACCAGAAGAAAATCTCACAAGGGGCCAAACGAACAAGCCGAGCAACGGAAACAAAGATGTACTGCACATGCCAGGCCTGCGGGTGGCACTGTAGTGGTCTCTTGAGAAGATGAGGTCCGTCTCATCAATCCGCTTAAGACCTTGGCTCCTGCAAGGCTTTGAGTCATCTTTTGTCTGTGATGTAGCTTAAAATAAGTAGTGGAAGTGTAACATTGTGCTACGACAAAGTGCGGGACGGACACAAATTATATTTTTTAAAGAAGAAATTGAGCTTTTATTTAAAAATAAAATAGAGAACAATAACAATGGTGGGCGATTACATTTCCTCAGGGGCCACATTATATTACACATTATTATATATATACTGTGAATAGTGTCAGGGGACATCAAGCGGAAATAAAAGGAGCGAAAAGTTTTAAAGTGAAGCTAAATATGCTATAAGTTATTTTTATACATTGTATACAACTATATAAACCCCACTATTTTATTGCTTACTTTACTTTCATTATTTTACCTTTTTTGATTATAGTACATTATATTTTATTTTATATTGATTATAGTAAATTATATTTTATTTTATATTGATTATAGTAAATTATATTTTATTTTATATTGATTATAGTACATTATATTTTATTTTATATTGATTATAGTAAATTATATTTTATTTTATATTGATTATAGTAAGGGGCCATCAGTACAAAAACACAAAAAGGTCAAAAAGATCAACAATACATTTGAATATTGCGATCAAATATTTACAAGATAACCTTTTATTTAAATAAGATCTTAACATTCACTTCAACTATTTTGAGAAGCAAGACATGTTTATAAAAAGAAAGAAAAAGAAAAACATGGGGGGAAAGTCTGCAATAACTTAAGAAAGTCATATTTAGAGTTAAAACAATAAAATATACAGAATAAATATAGTGTATATTTTTTTAATTATAACTCGGACTCCAAGCTCTCAGTGAAGAGCATCTTTTAAATGGTGACAGGAAGACGTTTGAGCGACTTCGAAACTTTGCAGATGATGTTGAAATTATAAAATTAGTTTAAATAAACAATGTTGTTGTTTTTTTTCTCTCGTGACACAAACCGTTAATTATTTATTAACCAGAGGTTGATGTTTAATGTAGAATAAATATTTAGATCCATATTAAAGTGACGTTTTAAAAACATTTTTTTAAGAGTCACTGGTTTCCCTAGAATGAACCGAGCCGCTGGTTCCGAGACGTTTTGTTCCGAGCGTCGCTTCCTCTTCATCTCGCGGGTTAAACATTAACCCGGGTCAAGCACGACAGACGTTACTCAGCCAGGATGTCGAACAAACATCCCGCTGTGAGCAGCTTATCTCAGCCGCAGATCACACGCTTTATCCGGGGCCCCATCTCTGGAGCCGCGGAGCCTCGGAAGAGAGAAAACAAATAAAAGAAAAAGATCCAATTTTAAATCTTTATCTGGACTCGCATCGGGATCTCGGTTCTATCTGAGTCCACATCAGCCCTGACGGTCTCCGCGGGCAGGAGGGGAACCGGAAGCCGCGGACACGCAGACTTTTTTACTCGTAAATGAAAACTTTTGTTTATTCTGTTTATTCTGAGTCCATCTTGATAAGAAAGTGGAGCTTTTTAGCCTCGCGCGGAACACCGGCCGCGTCTGTCCCGGACTCACAGGTCCAGCGTCCATGACAACACACGCGCGCGCGCGCGCACGGAACCAGTGACAGTCTTGGGTGAGACAGTGAGGAGTCGTTCATAAAAAGCGCTACCGTGCGCGTCAACACTTATTAACTTTGTTGACCCACGGGTGTACGGTAGCCGCGCGTGCACGCCCACACACACACACACACACACATATATACGCACGCGCACAGAACCGCTCGTACTCACGCTTGATCTGCCGGGGTTTGCTCTGCTTCCTCCGGGACATGACGCCTCTCCTTCTTCTGGACCGGGTCTTCCTTCCGTTGCTTGTCCTCGTATCCGAGTCACTGGTTCCGCTCACAAATCCACATGATCCGAGATCTACCTGTGGCTCCGCGTCACCTTCCGCCGCGTCTCCCTCGCGCGACACAACAGGAAGTGAAAAAAAAATGTCAGCCGAGTTCGCGACACCAGCCGAGTTCGCCGTGTGGTTCCGTGCGATAGAGCTCTGGTCCCGGTCCGCCCCCTTCGTCTGCCTGCACTGTCTCTGACCCGCGAGCCGCAGCTCTCGCCGCTCCTGCTCTCCGCCGAGGACGACGTGCTCCGGGGAGACGCCCCCTTGCGTCTGACGTCACAGGGCCGCATTGACTCCTCATTGGTCCGATGGTTCCTCTTTTCGGGAGCCACGCCCCCTTCATTGTTATGAACCCGAACAAGACTTTTTACTTTTTGAGAATCACTCTTCAATGTCATCGCACGTTGCTTATTTAAATGCAATTAAATTTTAAATATAACGATTTTAATAACTTTTGTAACCCCACCACTTCTGTACTTTTTTTTTTCTTGTCCTAGTATTTATTGTCTTGGTTGATATATTCATAATTATTTTATTAACCAATTTGTTTATTTTGTTTTAATTTAACTTTTATTATCGTTCTTATTATTTTTCTTATTTGTGTTATGGTTTCATTTCTGTTTTTTCGTCCATCTTTCCTCCTTCCTCTCTCTATTTTTTAAAATATGACGATTTTAATTACTTTTGCAACCCCCCCTTTTCTGTACTCATTATTTACTTTTTTTTTCTGGTACTATTATTTATTGTCTTGGTTGATATATTTTTAATTATTTGATTTACCAATTTGTTTATTTTGTTATTATTTCTGTTTTATTATCGTTGTTATTATTTTTCCATTTGTGTTATTGTTTCATTTCAGTTTTCTCTTTTTTCGTCCATCTTTCCTCCTTCCTCTCTCTAATTTTAAAATATAACGATTTTGATTACTTTTGTAACCCCCACTTCTGTACTCAGTTTTTTTTTTTTTTCTTGTACTGGTATTTATTGTCTCGGTTGATATATTCATCATTAATTATTTATTATTTTCTTAATTTTAAGTTATTGTTTGTGTTTTATTATCGTTGTTATTATTGTTCTTATTTGTGTTATTGTTTCATTTCTCTTTTTTCTTTTTTCGTCCATCTTTCCTCCTTACTCACTCTATTTTTAAAATATAACGATTTTAATAACTTCTGTAACCCCCCCACTTCTGTACTATTGTCTTCGTTGATATAGTCATACTTATTTTATTTACTATTTTGTTTATTTAAAGTTATTATTTGTGTTTTATTATGGTTGTTATTATTTTTGCTTATTTGTGTTATGGTTTCAATTTAGTTTTTTTGTTTTTCGTCCATCTTTCCTGGTCTGGAAAAGTGCTATATAAATAAAAATGACTTACTTACTTTCTCTCTCCTTCTTGTTTAATGTTGTTTTTCACAAATTATATAATAGACGATGAGTTTTCTGTATCTAAAGTGTCAAACTAGTTAAATTGTTTTCTTGTGAACTGCTAAAACAAAGAATTGCAATGTTTATTAATCCAAAAGCATGTACCTCTGACATGAACTCAATGAGCGTATCTAAATTAATCTCATCAAACGGCTGGAGACCTTGGCTCCTGCAAGGCTTTGAGTCATCTGGTGTCTGTGACGTGAATAAAATAAACAGTGTGTCTGTAACATGGAAATGTTAAGGGGTTGAATGTATGAGTTCAGGACGGACATGAATGATGAATTTTATGGAGATAAAAAAAAAACAACGAGCCTTTATTTTGAAAAACATATAGTAAAGAATCAAGAGCATAATTTGAATCACGAAATTATGAAAACATTTTCTTTCAAAAATAATAATTTAGAAAGAAAATGCTTTTCAAAAACGTCTCAAATATTAGAGTTTAAGTTTATCAACGAACTTGATGAATTCAGTTCATTTAACATGCGATTGTGAATAAGGTAAGGTAAGGTACAACTTTATTGATCCCTCAGGAGGTCTATAAACTTCAATTAACTTCCGCCATCTAGCGGCCAATATTGGTGTCACAGAGAACCACGTCTTAGCTAAGACTTCTCGAGTCACATAGTTTTCTCTCGGTTCTCACAAGTGTCTTCTGTCAGACGACAGATCAAATGGCTCGTGACTGTGGCGCCCTCTTGTGGTTACGTTTTTATTTTCATCATGGAATCTGGTGGACACAGTGGGGGGCGGGGTCGCCCACAATGCACTACCACAGGGTTTATGCAACTCGGTCTGTGTGGACCCTCTTGGGCCCCTCCTGCACACATGCACACACATGCACACACATGCACACCCTGGGAGCAGGAGGGGCCCCAGAGGGTCCACACAGACTGAACCTCCTGCTCTGAAGTCACTTTCAGTGCTGCTGCCTCAGGATGAGACTCCATTTGTTTGTTGTGTTTCTCCTTCCCCTGCTGACGACAACAACAACAGCACCTACTGAAGGTAAACTCGCGCTTTTGTGTTGCCGAGATAGCGGTTTGTGTAGTTGCGTTCACAAGGTTTGTTTTTGTGGTTTTGCTTTCTGACCTCATTCTGTTGTCGCTTCTGCAAACTTTGGCTCTGTGTTTTTTACATGATACTTAAGATATATTTAACACAGACACATAGACACACACACAGAAACACACAAATATATACAAACACTCAAACACACACCAGCATTCACACAGATAATCACACTTACTAAGACACACATGATCAAAGAATGATATTCACAAACACAATTATAGAATAATGAGAGGATCATTGGTTGATATTCTCTTAATTAGTTAATTATTTACGTATTGTTGATTGTTTAATCTTTATTTTTATTTTAATTTTAATGTTCCTTCATTGTCTACTTCATGTTTTGCATCGTGGGTCTGAGAGGACTACAATTTCATCTATGCTGTATGTCTTTCATACATGTATATTCGACAAGTAAAACAACTTGAACTTGAACCATAAATAGATCTGAAAGTAAGAACCAGAATTTTAAAGTTGATCCTGAAAGAAACTGGAAGCCAGTGAAGATTTTTAAGGATCGGAGAAATGTGAGTTCTTCTACTAGAGCCGCTCAGAATTCTCGATACAGAGTTTTGTATAAACTGCAGGCGAGACACATCCTTCTTGTTAAGACATGAAAATAAACTGTTACAATAGTCCAGACGAGAAGAAAGAAACACATGGATTATAAGATCGTGTTGTGACATCATTTAACCAAGTTTAAAGATTTTTCTCAGTTGAAACAGTTTCTGGTCAGTTTTCTGGATCAGAGAAACGTCCATGAGAAGTTTCAGTCTGGCTTCCGTAAACATCACTCTACGGAGACAGCTTTACTGAAAGTGTCCAGTGACATCATGATGTCGGCTGATCCAGGTCAATACACTGTTCAGGTTCTCTTGGATCTGTCCTCAGCCTTTGACACAGTTGATCACCAGATCCTGCTGAGAAGATTGAGGGATGAATTGGGACCGTGTTACATGGGTTCTACTCACAACTTTCTGGCCGCAGTTTCAGCGCATCTGCCAATCAAATGAGGTCTGAATCGGCAGATCTGTTGTGTGGAGTCCCTCAAGGTTCTGTTCTGGGTCCTTTTATTATTTTTGCTGTACTTGATTCCCCTCGGTAAAATCATTCAGAGATTTCCGGATGTGCAAAACATTTTTGCTGATGACATCCAGCTCTACTGCTCTTTTGATCCAACTGAGCCTCAGAGGCTGAACAGCTTAGTAAATGGTTTGCTAGAAATCAAACAATGAGTGAAAACACTTTGCAGTTAAATGTGGACAAAACTGAAAGTTATTGCTCCTGATGATAAGGTTCCAGAATTATTTTTTTTAGATATTTTTCTCATTTGAAACAGTTTGTGGTCAGTTTTCTTCAGTGTTTAACTAGAGACATGTCTTTGTCAAATACAACACCCAGGTTTCTCAGGCTCAGTTTGACAGACTGACCTAAGTGTGTGACCTACTTTTGTTAAAGACAAAAGTAGGTCACACAGACACACAGATACACGCATATAAAAACACATGCATAGAAACTCACATGATAATAGACAGTTACACACAAAAACACATTAGTACAAGCACACATACACACACATCATTATGAAGTTCATCCACATGTAGTTTCTGACCCCACAGGGGGCGACCCTCTTTTGGTTACGGTGAAGAATGGAAAGGTCAGGGGACAGTACGGGACGGTCAAAGGCACTGACACCAGAGTGAAGCAGTTCTTTGGAATCCCTTTCGCTCGACCCCCGGTGGGGCCCCTGAGGCTGGCGGCTCCGCAGGCGGCAGAAGACTGGGAGGGAGAGAAAGACGGGACCCTGCAGCCTCCCATGTGAGCCCCCAGCAGAGACCCTCTCCTGTCCACACTTATGACCATCATTCTGTCCTCCTGCAGTTGTGTCCAGGATCCAGTCATGTTTCAGAGCATCTTCCAGGTCATGGCGGTCCAGTTCACTCCGCCCGAGACGTCCGAGGACTGTCTGTACCTTAACGTGTACGCTAGAGCCGACGCGGAGAGTGGTGCTGGACTGCCGGTGAGTCCCCAGTGAGACACACAGGGGGTCATAATGTTAAGGGTCTGTGTCCCGGGGGAGCCCCAAAGTTTCCAACATCAGTTCTGGTCGAGTCCTTGAGTCCTCTCTGGCAGGTTCTGGTCTGGATCCATGGAGGGGGTCTGGTCTTCGGTTCGGGGTCTCAGTACGACGGCGCTTCTTTGGCGGCGTATGAAAACCTGGTGGTCGTGGTGATCCAGTACCGGCTCGGCATCCTTGGCTTCCTCAGGTGAGACTCTAGGCCGGTCTTCTGGGGTTTGCAGGTGAACTGACGGTCCCTCTGATCCAGCACCGGAGACCAACATGCGCGGGGGAACTACGGCTTCCTGGACCAACTGGCGGCTCTGAAGTGGATCCAGGAGAACATCCAGGTCTTCGGTGGAGACCCCAACAGAGTGACGGTGTCAGGAGAGTCCGCGGGAGGAATCAGTGCCTCTATGCTGGTGATCCAGAGAACCTCCTCCATCTCTCATCCATATCACCTTCTGCCCTCTCCTCCTTTCTTTCACCTCCTCCATTTCTCCTCCTTTGTAACTCGCATTTCAATGTGTTGTTGCGAGTCAACTTCCGGTACAAACCTGAAGTTTCTTTTAAGTCGCGCGCTCCCCAACTTGACGCTGTATCTGTGGCATGTTCTGGCTGTTGATTCAGAACTCTGCAGCGAGAATTCTGACCCGCTCTAGTAGAAGAACTCACATTTCTCCTATCCTTAAAACTCTTTTTTTTTAATTCTGGTTCTTACTTTCAGATCTATTCATGGTCAGGCTCCTCCTTACATCAGTGATCTGATCCAGACTTACACCCCAGCTCGGGCTCTGAGGTCTGTGGATCAGAATCTACTTATGGTTCCACGCACACGGTTCAGGACCAGAGGAGAGAAATCCTTCCAGACTGTTGCTCCTAAGTTTTGGAACGATCTTCCTCTCTTTGCTCTTGATGATCTACTGACTCCTTTAAGAAACACCTTAAGACGTTTCTATTTGTTCAGGCTTTTCCTTGATTTTCTGGAAATCCTGTTGTGTTATCAGTTTTATCTTGACCTTTAAAGTATATATTTTATTGAATATTGTTTTGATTGTTTAAGCGCTTTGTGACCCTGGTCTTACTTACTTTGGGCAAGCGACACAAAGCCCTACGACCAAAGCCGAATTGTAGGCAGAAGGTTAAAGTATTTCGATCTTTTAATCATTTACTGCGGTGACTGTTTGTTAGTGCCGCTCGGATTCTTTTGTTTTTTGAATCATGCCAACCTGGACTCTATACTGCCTACTTTCCACCAGGCGGTGGATTGTCCCACCAAGAATAACGAGACAATTGACCTTCTTTATTCCAACTTGAAGCACACGTACAGAGCCAAACCTCTTCCTCCACTTGGAAGGTCCGATGATAACCTGGTCCACCTTCAGTCACATCCTGCCGAGCGAGCTGAACGATTACAGACCGGTGGCACTGACTTCACAGCTGATGAAGACACTGGAGCAGCTGGACCTCAAACATCTCAGGCCACAAGTCCAGCACACACAAGACCCCCTGCAGTTTGCCTACCGGCCTGGCGGTTGGTGTAGAAGATTCCATCCCTCACCTCCTGCATCAGACCTACTCCCACGTGGTTAATGGAAGCGGTTCAGTGAGGACTGGTCCTGGACTTTTCTATCCATCCAGCCCACTCTGCTCCAGGACAAACTGACAAAGATGCATGTGGACCCTGGTTTGTGTCTCCTGGATCTCGGACTATCTCACGGATCAACCACAGTATGTCAGGCTGAAGGACATTATGTCTGACACTGTGGTGTGCTGTACAGGAGCACCTCAGGGGACAGTACTGGCCCCTCTCCTTTTCACCATATATACTTCAGACTTCTGCTACAACTCTGAGCTGAGTCTCGTCCAGAAGTTCTGCTGACGACACTGTTATTGTTGGATGCATCATTGTTGGATGACAAGAGAAGAGATCACTGGAAAAACTACTGTCCATCATGATGAAGACATCATCCTCTGAACACTGACATCAATGAACAGAGAAGCATGTCTCCCACATCTCACCTCCTTTATCTCTCCTCGTTCATCTCTCCTCTTTCATCTTACATTCTTTATCTCTCCTCCTTCCTCTCTCCTACTTCATCTCACATACTTCATCACACACCCTTCATTTATCCTATCCCATATCTCCTTCTTCCTCTTATCTCATATCATTCGTCTCTCCTCCTCCCTCTCATCTACTCCATCTCTCCTCCATCATCACTCCTCTTTCATCTCACATCCCTTCTCTCTCCTCCTTCATCTCTTTTTCTAAATCTCACCTCCTTCATCTCTTGTGCATCAACTTTGTTTTTTTTTTGTTTATATTCTGTTTAGTTTTAGTTAATCATTTAAGTTTTGTTGATTATTTATTTTATTTTGTTGGTTATTTATTTTCTTTAAGGTCTTAATTAATGTACTTTCAACCGTATTCATGTTTTGCATCGTGGGTCAGAGAGGACAACAATTTCATTTATGCTGGATGTCTCGATACAAGCATATTTGACAATAACATAACTTGAACTTGAACTCTTTTCCTTCATCTCACCTCCTTCATCTCTTTTCCTTCATCTCACCTCCTTCATCTCACCTCCTTCATCTCTTTTCCTTCATCTCACCTCCTTCATCTCTTTTCCTTCATCTCACCTCCTTCATCTCTTTTCCTTCATCTCACCTCCTTCATCTCTTTTCCTTCATCTCACCTCCTTCATCTCTTTTCCTTCATCTCACCTCCTTCATCTCTTTTCCTTCGTCTCACCTTCTTCCTCTCTTTTCCTTCATCTCACCTCCTTCATCTCTTTTCCTTCGTCTCACCTTCTTCCTCTCTTTTCCTTCATCTCATCTCCTTCATCTCTTTTTCTTAAATCTCACCTCCTTCATCTCTTTTCCTTCATCTCACCTCCTTCATCTCTTTTCCTTCATCTCACCTCCTTCATCTCTTTTCCTTCATCTCACCTCCTTCATCTCTTTTCCTTCGTCTCACCTTCTTCCTCTCTTTTCCTTCATCTCACCTCCTTCATCTCTTTTCCTTCGTCTCACCTTCTTCCTCTCTTTTCCTTCATCTCACCTCCTTCATCTCTTTTCCTTCATCTCACCTCCTTCATCTCTTTTCCTTCGTCTCACCTTCTTCCTCTCTTTTCCTTCATCTCACCTCCTTCATCTCCTTTCCTTCATCTCACCTCCTTCATCTCTTTTCCTTCATCTCACCTCCTTCATCTCTTTTCCTTCGTCTCACCTCCTTCATCTCTTTTCCTTCATCTCATCTCCTTCATCTCTTTTTCTTAAATCTCACCTCCTTCATCTCTTTTCCTTCATCTCACCTCCTTCATCTCCCTTCCTCTCACCATCTCGATCTTCTCTTTCATCTCGCCTCACATTTGTGTCTCTCTCTTCTCAGACTCTCTCTCCTCTCTCGTCTGGACTCTTCCACCGAGCGATCTTCCAGAGTGGGGTCGCCACCCTCGGAACCTACGCCACCGCACAACCACTCGATCAAGCCAAGGTCGACGACCTCTCCGTGCCACTGTCACATGACCAGATGTGGAAATAAAGACGACTTACATACTTTACTGACGTGTGTCTGACTGCAGGTGGTCGCCAACCTGACGGACTGTGAGAGCAACAGCACTGAGGAGATGATCCGTTGCGTCAGGACCAAGAGTCAAGACCAGCTGATCCAGGCGTCCAAGAAAGTAAGTCCCCCGAACCCCGAGAGACCCCGAGGGTCCACCGTACACCACATGCTGTTCTGTCGCAGATGAAGATCTACCTGGGAGCAGCCGTGGACGGAGAGTTCCTGACCGACACTCCAGAGGAGCTGCTGAAGAGGAAGGCGGTCCTGAAGGTCCCTGTGATGTTGGGGATCACCAACCACGAGTTCGGATGGATCCTGCCTCAGGTGACTCCCCCTCACTCATGCCGTGATGTCATCAGGTCGTGGTGAGATCTTCTCATCTGAGACAAGAGATTTCAGGAGCAGAAGTTGTCACTCTGGTCCAGGAATGTCTCAGTCGTCTCCATCGTGGTCTTTAACAGCTTCTATCCTGTTTCCCAGAGCTTCGCCCCCCCAGGCTGGGTGAAGGGGATGAACCGAGAGTCGGTGCTTGCTGTCATGGACATGTTCAATCCTGACGGGGTGAGGTTCTCTGAGGAGTGAGAGGGGGAGAGGGGGAGAGGGGGAGCACGGAGGAATGACAGTGTGAGAAAGGAGGAGTAAGGGTAAGAAGGGAGTAGTGAGCGAGTGAGAAACAACGAGTGAGATGCAGAAGGAGAGAGAAGTCAGGAATGAATAAGGAGGAGTGACAGAGCGAGACTGAGGAGTGAGAAGGGAGGAGTGAGGGAGATAATTCATAGGAGTGATGGAGTAAGAAAGTGAGAAAAGAGGAGTGAGAGAATGAGAAGGGAAGAGTGAAAAAGGAGTGACAGAGCGAGATTGAGGAGTGAGAGAGTTAATTCATAGTAGTGATGTAGTAACAGAGTGAGGATGGAGGAGTGAGCGAACGAGAAGGGAAGAGTGAAAAAGGAGGAGTGAGGGAGGAGTGAGACAGTTCTTCATAGTAGTGATGGAGTAAGAGAGTCAGGATGGGGGAGTGAGAGAATGAGAAGGGAAGAGTGAAAAAGGAGGAAAGGAGGAGTGACAGAGTGAGAAGGGAGGAATGAAAAAAGAGGAGTGACAGAGCGAGATGGAGGAGTGAGAACAGAGGAGTAAGAGAGTTAATTCATAGTAGTGATGGAGTAAGAGAGTGAGGATGGGGGAGTGAGCGTGAGAATGGAGGAGTGAGTACGGATGAGTTAGTATGAAGGGGAAAGGAAGTGTGATGGGAGAAGTGAGGAAGTAAGAGTGAGCAATGATGAGTGAAAGAGTGACAGATGGATTGAGTGAGTGAAGGAGTGACTAAGCTTGGAGTGAAAGAGAGTGAACAGTGGGTGGAGAGTGAGCAGAAGAGAATGAACGGGAGTGAACACACTAATGGTCGACTCACATTTATCGAGTCAAAGTGTTTCATCAACTGGTGACATCATTATGACCAGCTGTCACTCTCTTCCCCTCGAGGCCTCGTCTGCGAACCCGCTGATCGCGGACCAGTACCTGAAGGAGGCCAAGACTCCAGAGGAGATCCGGGATGGCTTCACCGAGGTCATAGGTGACCTGTTGATGACCTTTCCGGTGGTCAATGTGGCGAGATACCACTTAGGTGAGACGAAGCGATGGTCAGGAGGTTTGAAACCAGGTCAAGGAGGTCACAAGGTCTCCTGAGCAGTCAAACTCATTGTCTGACCTCTGACCTCTGACCTGTCTTCTCTTCAGATGCGGGTGTGGACGTCTTCATGTACGAGTTTGTGCACCGAGCTGAGCTGTACCGAGGTATCAGACCCGACTTCGTGAAGGCCGATCACGCGGACGAGGTCGGCTTCATGTTCGGAGGATGTTTTTGGAACGGACACGTGCAAATCATCGGTGGGGTGACCCCGGCTTGACCTCTGACTGGGGTTTAGGTCTGATGACTGTCTTCTCTTCTGCAGGGAACATCACCGCTGAGGACCAGAAGCTCTGCAAGAACATGATGAAGTACTGGGCCAACTTCGCCCGCACTGGGTGAGTGAAGACCTGCAGACTGATGGACCTGTGAACTAGTCTAGTGAAGAGTGGGGAGGGAGTGAGTCACCATCGGGGGGGGGGGTTGACCTGTGAGGAGAGAGTGAGTCGACATCTGAGGCGAGAGTGAGTCGACATCTGAGGCGAGAGTGAGTCGACATCTGAGGAGAGAGTGAGTCGACATGTGAGGAGAGAGTGAGTCAACATATGAGGAGAGAGTGAGTCGATATGTGAGGAGAGAGTGAGTCGACATGTGAGGAGAGAGTGAGTCGACATGTGAGGAGAGAGTGAGTCGACATGTGAGGAGAGAGAGAGTCAACATATGAGGAGAGAGTGAGTCGATATGTGAGGAGAGAGTGAGTCGACATCTGAGGAGAGAGTGAGTTGACCTGTGAGGAGAGAGTGAGTCGACATGTGAGGAGAGAGTGAGTCGACATCTGAGGCGACAGTGAGTCGACATCTGAGGCGAGAGTGAGTCGACATGTGAGGAGAGAGTGAGACAACATATGAGAAGAGAGTGAGTCGATATGTGAGGAGAGAGTGAGTCGACATGTGAGGAGAGAGTGAGTCGATATGTGAGGAGAGTGAGTCGATATGTGAGGAGAGTGAGTCGTTATGTGAGGATAGAGAGTCAACATATGAGGAGAGAGTGAGTCGACATGTGAGGAGAGTGAGTCGTTATGTGAGGAGAGAGTGAGTCGACATGTGAGGAGAGTGAGTCGATATGTGAGGAGAGAGTGAGTCGACATGTGAGGAGAGAGTGAGTCAACATATGAGGAGAGTGAGTCTATATATGAGGAGAGAGTGAGTCGACATCTGAGGAGAGAGTGAGTCGACATGTAAGGAGACAGTGAGTCGACATGTAAGGAGAGAGTGAGTCGACATGTAAGGAGAGTGAGTCGACATATGAGGCGAGTGAGTCGACATATGAGGCGAGGGTGAGTCGACATCTGAGAGTGAGTCGATATGTGAGGAGAGAGTGAGTCGACATGTGAGGAGAGAGTGAGTCGACATGTGAGGAGAGAGTGAGTCGACATGTGAGGAGAGAGTGAGTCGACATGTGAGGAGAGTGAGTCGATATGTGAGGAGAGAGTGAGTCGATATGTGAGGAGAGAGAGAGTCAACATATGAGGAGAGAGTGAGTCGACATCTGAGAGTGAGTCGATATGTGAGGAGAGAGTGAGTCGACATGTGAGGAGAGAGTGAGTCGACATGTGAGGAGAGTGAGTCGATATGTGAGGAGAGAGTGAGTCGATATGTGAGGAGAGAGTGAGTCGATATGTGAGGAGAGAGTGAGTCGACATGTGAGGAGAGTGAGTCAATATGTGAGGAGAGAGTATGTCGACATGTGAGGAGAGAGTGAGTCGATATGTGAGGAGAGAGAGTCAACATATGTGGAGAGAGTGAGTCGACATGTGAGGAGAGTGAGTCGATATGTGAGGAGAGAGTGAGTCGACATATGAGAAGAGAGTGAGTCGATATGTGAGGAGAGAGTGAGTCGACATGTGAGGAGAGAGTGAGTCGATATGTGAGGAGAGTGAGTCGATATGTGAGGAGAGTGAGTCGTTATGTGAGGATAGAGAGTCAACATATGAGGAGAGAGTGAGTCGACATGTGAGGAGAGTGAGTTGTTATGTGAGGAGAGAGTGAGTCGACATGTGAGGAGAGTGAGTCGATATGTGAGGAGAGAGTGAGTCGACATGTGAGGAGAGTGAGTCGATATGTGAGGAGAGAGTGAGTCGATATGTGAGGAGAGAGTGAGTCAACATATGAGGCGAGGGTGAGTCGACATCTGAGAGTGAGTCGATATGTGAGGAGAGAGTGAGTCGACATGTGAGGAGAGAGTGAGTCGACATGTGAGGAGAGAGTGAGTCGACATGTGAGGAGAGAGTGAGTCGACATGTGAGGAGAGAGTGAGTCGACATCTGAGAGTGAGTCGATATGTGAGGAGAGAGTGAGTCGACATGTGAGGAGAGAGTGAGTCGACATGTGAGGAGAGAGTGAGTCGATATGTGAGGAGAGAGTGAGTCGATATGTGAGGAGAGAGTGAGTCGACATGTGAGGAGAGTGAGTCTATATGTGAGGAGAGAGTGAGTCGACATCTGAGGAGAGAGTGAGTCGACATGTAAGGAGAGAGTGAGTCGACATGTAAGGAGAGAGTGAGTCGACATGTAAGGAGAGTGAGTCGACATATGAGGCGAGTGAGTCGACATATGAGGCGAGTGAGTCGACATCTGAGAGTGAGTCGATATGTGAGGAGAGTGAGTCTATATGTGAGGAGAGAGTGAGTCGACATCTGAGGAGAGAGTGAGTCGACATGTAAGGAGAGAGTGAGTCGACATGTAAGGAGAGTGAGTCGACATATGAGGCGAGTGAGTCGACATCTGAGAGTGAGTCGATATGTGAGGAGAGAGTGAGTCGACATGTGAGGAGAGAGTGAGTCGACATGTGAGGAGAGAGTGAGTCGACATGTGAGGAGAGAGTGAGTCGACATGTCAGGAGAGTGAGTTGATATGTGAGGAGAGAGTGAGTCGATATGTGAGGAGAGAGAGAGTCAACATATGAGGAGAGAGTGAGTCGACATCTGAGAGTGAGTCGATATGTGAGGAGAGAGTGAGTCGACATGTGAGGAGAGAGTGAGTCGACATGTGAGGAGAGAGTGAGTCGACATGTGAGGAGAGTGAGTCGATATGTGAGGAGAGAGTGAGTCGATATGTGAGGAGAGAGTGAGTCGATATGTGAGGAGAGAGTGAGTCGATATGTGAGGAGAGAGTGAGTCGATATGTGAGGAGAGAGTGAGTCGACATGTGAGGAGAGAGTGAGTCGACATGTGAGGAGAGAGTGAGTCGACATGTGAGGAGAGAGAGAGTCAACATATGAGGAGAGAGTGAGTCGACATGTGAGGAGAGAGTGAGTCGACATGTGAGGAGAGTGAGTCGACATGTGAGGAGAGAGTGAGTCGAAATGTGAGGAGAGAGTGAGTCGACATGTGAGGAGAGAGTGAGTCTATATGTGAGGAGAGAGTGAGTCGACATGTGAGGAGAGAGTGAGTCGACATGTGAGGAGAGAGTGAGTCGACATCTGAGGAGAGAGTGAGTCGACATGTGAGGAGAGAGTTAGTCGACATGTGAGGAGAGAGTGAGTCTATATGTGAGGAGAGAGTGAGTCGACATGTGAGGAGAGAGTGAGTCGACATGTGAGGAGAGAGTGAGTCGACATCTGAGGAGAGAGTGAGTCGACATGTGAGGAGAGAGTGAGTCGACATGTGAGGAGAGAGTGAGTCGACATGTGAGGAGAGAGTGAGTCGACATGTGAGGAGAGAGTGAGTCGACATCTGAGGAGAGAGTGAGTCGACATGTGAGGAGAGAGTTAGTCGACATGTGAGGAGAGAGTGAGTCGACATGTGAGGAGAGAGTTGGTCGACATGTGAGGAGAGAGAGAGTCAACATATGAGGAGAGAGTGAGTCGACATGTGAGGAGAGAGTGAGTCGACATGTGAGGAGAGTGAGTCGACATGTGAGGAGAGAGTGAGTCGAAATGTGAGGAGAGAGAGAGTCAACATATGAGGAGAGAGTGAGTCGACATGTGAGGAGAGAGTGAGTCGACATGTGAGGAGAGTGAGTCGACATGTGAGGAGAGAGTGAGTCGACATGTGAGGAGAGAGAGAGTCAACATATGAGGAGAGAGTGAGTCGACATGTGAGGAGAGAGTGAGTCGACATGTGAGGAGAGTGAGTCGACATGTGAGGAGAGAGTGAGTCGAAATGTGAGGAGAGAGTGAGTCGACATGTGAGGAGAGAGTGAGTCTATATGTGAGGAGAGAGTGAGTCGACATGTGAGGAGAGAGTGAGTCGACATGTGAGGAGAGAGTGAGTCGACATCTGAGGAGAGAGTGAGTCGACATGTGAGGAGAGAGTTAGTCGACATGTGAGGAGAGAGTGAGTCTATATGTGAGGAGAGAGTGAGTCGACATGTGAGGAGAGAGTGAGTCGACATGTGAGGAGAGAGTGAGTCGACATCTGAGGAGAGAGTGAGTCGACATGTGAGGAGAGAGTGAGTCGACATGTGAGGAGAGAGTGAGTCGACATGTGAGGAGAGAGTGAGTCGACATGTGAGGAGAGAGTGAGTCGATATGTGAGGAGAGAGAGAGTCGATATGTGAGGAGAGAGTGAGTCGACATGTGAGGAGAGAGTGAGTCGACATCTGAGGAGAGAGTGAGTCGACATGTGAGGAGAGAGTGAGTCGACATGTGAGGAGAGAGTGAGTCGACATCTGAGGAGAGAGTGAGTCGACATGTGAGGAGAGAGTTAGTCGACATGTGAGGAGAGAGTGAGTCGAAATGTGAGGAGAGAGAGAGTCAACATATGAGGAGAGAGTGAGTCGACATGTGAGGAGAGAGTGAGTCGACATGTGAGGAGAGTGAGTCGACATGTGAGGAGAGAGTGAGTCGACATGTGAGGAGAGAGAGAGTCAACATATGAGGAGAGAGTGAGTCGACATGTGAGGAGAGAGTGAGTCGACATGTGAGGAGAGTGAGTCGACATGTGAGGAGAGAGTGAGTCGAAATGTGAGGAGAGAGTGAGTCGACATGTGAGGAGAGAGTGAGTCTATATGTGAGGAGAGAGTGAGTCGACATGTGAGGAGAGAGTGAGTCGACATGTGAGGAGAGAGTGAGTCGACATCTGAGGAGAGAGTGAGTCGACATGTGAGGAGAGAGTTAGTCGACATGTGAGGAGAGAGTGAGTCTATATGTGAGGAGAGAGTGAGTCGACATGTGAGGAGAGAGTGAGTCGACATGTGAGGAGAGAGTGAGTCTATATGTGAGGAGAGAGTGAGTCGACATGTGAGGAGAGAGTGAGTCGACATGTGAGGAGAGAGTGAGTCGACATCTGAGGAGAGAGTGAGTCGACATGTGAGGAGAGAGTGAGTCGACATGTGAGGAGAGAGTGAGTCGACATGTGAGGAGAGAGTGAGTCGACATGTGAGGAGAGAGTGAGTCGACATCTGAGGAGAGAGTGAGTCGACATGTGAGGAGAGAGTTAGTCGACATGTGAGGAGAGAGTGAGTCGACATGTGAGGAGAGAGTGAGTCGACATGTGAGGAGAGAGTGAGTCGACATGTGAGGAGAGAGTGAGTCGACATGTGAGGAGAGAGTGAGTCGACATGTGAGGAGAGAGTGAGTCGACATGTGAGGAGAGAGTGAGTCGACATGTGAGGAGAGAGTGAGTCTATATGTGAGGAGAGAGTGAGTCGACATGTGAGGAGAGAGTGAGTCGTTATGTGAGGATAGAGAGTCAACATATGAGGAGAGAGTGAGTCGACATGTGAGGAGAGTGAGTTGTTATGTGAGGAGAGAGTGAGTCGACATGTGAGGAGAGTGAGTCGATATGTGAGGAGAGAGTGAGTCGACATGTGAGGAGAGTGAGTCGATATGTGAGGAGAGAGTGAGTCGATATGTGAGGAGAGAGTGAGTCAACATATGAGGCGAGGGTGAGTCGACATCTGAGAGTGAGTCGATATGTGAGGAGAGAGTGAGTCGACATGTGAGGAGAGAGTGAGTCGACATGTGAGGAGAGAGTGAGTCGACATGTGAGGAGAGAGTGAGTCGACATGTGAGGAGAGAGTGAGTCGACATCTGAGAGTGAGTCGATATGTGAGGAGAGAGTGAGTCGACATGTGAGGAGAGAGTGAGTCGACATGTGAGGAGAGAGTGAGTCGATATGTGAGGAGAGAGTGAGTCGATATGTGAGGAGAGAGTGAGTCGACATGTGAGGAGAGTGAGTCTATATGTGAGGAGAGAGTGAGTCGACATCTGAGGAGAGAGTGAGTCGACATGTAAGGAGAGAGTGAGTCGACATGTAAGGAGAGAGTGAGTCGACATGTAAGGAGAGTGAGTCGACATATGAGGCGAGTGAGTCGACATATGAGGCGAGTGAGTCGACATCTGAGAGTGAGTCGATATGTGAGGAGAGTGAGTCTATATGTGAGGAGAGAGTGAGTCGACATCTGAGGAGAGAGTGAGTCGACATGTAAGGAGAGAGTGAGTCGACATGTAAGGAGAGTGAGTCGACATATGAGGCGAGTGAGTCGACATCTGAGAGTGAGTCGATATGTGAGGAGAGAGTGAGTCGACATGTGAGGAGAGAGTGAGTCGACATGTGAGGAGAGAGTGAGTCGACATGTGAGGAGAGAGTGAGTCGACATGTCAGGAGAGTGAGTTGATATGTGAGGAGAGAGTGAGTCGATATGTGAGGAGAGAGAGAGTCAACATATGAGGAGAGAGTGAGTCGACATCTGAGAGTGAGTCGATATGTGAGGAGAGAGTGAGTCGACATGTGAGGAGAGAGTGAGTCGACATGTGAGGAGAGAGTGAGTCGACATGTGAGGAGAGTGAGTCGATATGTGAGGAGAGAGTGAGTCGATATGTGAGGAGAGAGTGAGTCGATATGTGAGGAGAGAGTGAGTCGATATGTGAGGAGAGAGTGAGTCGATATGTGAGGAGAGAGTGAGTCGACATGTGAGGAGAGAGTGAGTCGACATGTGAGGAGAGAGTGAGTCGACATGTGAGGAGAGAGAGAGTCAACATATGAGGAGAGAGTGAGTCGACATGTGAGGAGAGAGTGAGTCGACATGTGAGGAGAGTGAGTCGACATGTGAGGAGAGAGTGAGTCGAAATGTGAGGAGAGAGTGAGTCGACATGTGAGGAGAGAGTGAGTCTATATGTGAGGAGAGAGTGAGTCGACATGTGAGGAGAGAGTGAGTCGACATGTGAGGAGAGAGTGAGTCGACATCTGAGGAGAGAGTGAGTCGACATGTGAGGAGAGAGTTAGTCGACATGTGAGGAGAGAGTGAGTCTATATGTGAGGAGAGAGTGAGTCGACATGTGAGGAGAGAGTGAGTCGACATGTGAGGAGAGAGTGAGTCGACATCTGAGGAGAGAGTGAGTCGACATGTGAGGAGAGAGTGAGTCGACATGTGAGGAGAGAGTGAGTCGACATGTGAGGAGAGAGTGAGTCGACATGTGAGGAGAGAGTGAGTCGACATCTGAGGAGAGAGTGAGTCGACATGTGAGGAGAGAGTTAGTCGACATGTGAGGAGAGAGTGAGTCGACATGTGAGGAGAGAGTTGGTCGACATGTGAGGAGAGAGAGAGTCAACATATGAGGAGAGAGTGAGTCGACATGTGAGGAGAGAGTGAGTCGACATGTGAGGAGAGTGAGTCGACATGTGAGGAGAGAGTGAGTCGAAATGTGAGGAGAGAGAGAGTCAACATATGAGGAGAGAGTGAGTCGACATGTGAGGAGAGAGTGAGTCGACATGTGAGGAGAGTGAGTCGACATGTGAGGAGAGAGTGAGTCGACATGTGAGGAGAGAGAGAGTCAACATATGAGGAGAGAGTGAGTCGACATGTGAGGAGAGAGTGAGTCGACATGTGAGGAGAGTGAGTCGACATGTGAGGAGAGAGTGAGTCGAAATGTGAGGAGAGAGTGAGTCGACATGTGAGGAGAGAGTGAGTCTATATGTGAGGAGAGAGTGAGTCGACATGTGAGGAGAGAGTGAGTCGACATGTGAGGAGAGAGTGAGTCGACATCTGAGGAGAGAGTGAGTCGACATGTGAGGAGAGAGTTAGTCGACATGTGAGGAGAGAGTGAGTCTATATGTGAGGAGAGAGTGAGTCGACATGTGAGGAGAGAGTGAGTCGACATGTGAGGAGAGAGTGAGTCGACATCTGAGGAGAGAGTGAGTCGACATGTGAGGAGAGAGTGAGTCGACATGTGAGGAGAGAGTGAGTCGACATGTGAGGAGAGAGTGAGTCGACATGTGAGGAGAGAGTGAGTCGATATGTGAGGAGAGAGAGAGTCGATATGTGAGGAGAGAGTGAGTCGACATGTGAGGAGAGAGTGAGTCGACATCTGAGGAGAGAGTGAGTCGACATGTGAGGAGAGAGTGAGTCGACATGTGAGGAGAGAGTGAGTCGACATCTGAGGAGAGAGTGAGTCGACATGTGAGGAGAGAGTTAGTCGACATGTGAGGAGAGAGTGAGTCGAAATGTGAGGAGAGAGAGAGTCAACATATGAGGAGAGAGTGAGTCGACATGTGAGGAGAGAGTGAGTCGACATGTGAGGAGAGTGAGTCGACATGTGAGGAGAGAGTGAGTCGACATGTGAGGAGAGAGAGAGTCAACATATGAGGAGAGAGTGAGTCGACATGTGAGGAGAGAGTGAGTCGACATGTGAGGAGAGTGAGTCGACATGTGAGGAGAGAGTGAGTCGAAATGTGAGGAGAGAGTGAGTCGACATGTGAGGAGAGAGTGAGTCTATATGTGAGGAGAGAGTGAGTCGACATGTGAGGAGAGAGTGAGTCGACATGTGAGGAGAGAGTGAGTCGACATCTGAGGAGAGAGTGAGTCGACATGTGAGGAGAGAGTTAGTCGACATGTGAGGAGAGAGTGAGTCGACATGTGAGGAGAGAGTGAGTCGACATGTGAGGAGAGAGTGAGTCTATATGTGAGGAGAGAGTGAGTCGACATGTGAGGAGAGAGTGAGTCGACATGTGAGGAGAGAGTGAGTCGACATCTGAGGAGAGAGTGAGTCGACATGTGAGGAGAGAGTGAGTCGACATGTGAGGAGAGAGTGAGTCGACATGTGAGGAGAGAGTGAGTCGACATGTGAGGAGAGAGTGAGTCGACATCTGAGGAGAGAGTGAGTCGACATGTGAGGAGAGAGTTAGTCGACATGTGAGGAGAGAGTGAGTCGACATGTGAGGAGAGAGTGAGTCGACATGTGAGGAGAGAGTGAGTCGACATGTGAGGAGAGAGTGAGTCGACATGTGAGGAGAGAGTGAGTCGACATGTGAGGAGAGAGTGAGTCGACATGTGAGGAGAGAGTGAGTCGACATGTGAGGAGAGAGTGAGTCTATATGTGAGGAGAGAGTGAGTCGACATGTGAGGAGAGAGTGAGTCGACATGTGAGGAGAGAGTGAGTCGACATCTGAGGAGAGAGTGAGTCGACATGTGAGGAGAGAGTGAGTCGACATGTGAGGAGAGAGTGAGTCGACATCTGAGGAGAGAGTGAGTCGACATGTGAGGAGAGAGTGAGTCGACATGTGAGGAGAGAGTGAGTCGACATGTGAGGAGAGAGTGAGTCGACATGTGAGGAGAGAGTGAGTCGACATCTGAGGAGAGAGTGAGTCGACATGTGAGGAGAGAGTTAGTCGACATGTGAGGAGAGAGTGAGTCGACATGTGAGGAGAGAGTGAGTCGACATGTGAGGAGAGAGTGAGTCGACATGTGAGGAGAGAGTGAGTCGACATGTGAGGAGAGAGTGAGTCGACATGTGAGGAGAGAGTGAGTCGACATCTGAGGAGAGAGTGAGTCGACATGTGAGGAGAGAGTGAGTCGACCTCTGAGGAGAGAGTGAGTCGACATCTGAGGAGAGAGTGAGTCGACATGTGAGGAGAGAGTGAGTCGATATCTGAGGAGAGAGTGAGTCGAGGGTTTAATTGTTCTTTACTTTTTATTCGACCACATCAAAGTAAAAAAATACTTTATTCACACAAACACACACACATCCCATCAGAACTCTGGTTTCCTCCCTCCCTCGTCGGCTCCTCCTCTCTCGAGCTGCTCTTGGGAGGGTTGCGGGTTCAACGCCGCTAGGATCTCCTGCTGGACGGCTCTGAAGGGTTTGTTCTCTTGGCGCTCGTTGAGGATCTTGGAGAGCTCGAAGGTGAGACAGATCTGCGAGTGAAGCTGAGACGTGAGCATGTGTCTCTCTTGGCCCAGAGCCTGGAGGGCCGAGACTTCCTCCGCCAGAGCGTGGCGCACGGCGGCGGTCTCGGCCCTCAGGGTCTCCACGGAGCGTCGCAGCAGCTGCTCTCCGGTCTCCTGTGGAACAGGGTCTGAAGGGTCATGAAGATCCTCCAAGGATCCTCGAGGGCTGGAGGCGTCACTCCGCGAGAGTTTGGTCTGCAGAAGTCGATTCTTCTGCCGGATCTCGTGCAGCTCCGCCTCAAACCTGATCTGGCTGCTGATGTAGGCCTCCTTGAGATCCTCGTAGTCCTTCTGCAGGATCTTCTTCTTCCTGAACTTGATCTCCTCCCTCACCTGGGCCGCGATCTGGTTGGTACTCTCAGTGTCGCTGCACTTGTTCAGCATCTTCAGTCCTTCCCTGGTCTCTTTCTCAACCTGGAAAAAAACGTCCTTCACCGGTTTTCCCTGGTCCGGCTGAACCCTTGCTTCCTCAGGGTCCTCCTCGCCGTCTGGTCCCGGGACGTCCCACTTGGCTCGCTCTTTGGCCAGTAGCTCCCTGAGGTTCTGAACTTTGTCCCGCAGAGCGTCTCGTTGGTTCAGCGCCGTCTGCAGGGTGCTGTAGGAGACCAGCTGCTGGGAGTTGTCGGGGTCCTCCAGGTCTTCAGTCACGCTGATCTCCAGGGTGTCCAGAGACTCGTTGGAACTCATGTGGTCCTTCTTGTTGTCCGGAGGTCTGAACGGGGCCCGGAGATAACCCTTCCACGTCCTCAGCATCTATCGTTCTCGGTCAAGCTCGGTTCTCGTGTTTCCTGCGGTCAGATCTGGCTCTCCTCGGTGCTGGACTTCATCCTCCGCACTGACCTCCCAAAGCTGAGCAGATCCAAGACCCGACCTGTGTGGAGCCTTTTGCTGCGTCCTTTAAATGCACTTTCAATTACGACCTGATGATGTCACCGACGGCAGGGAGGAGGTCTTTATAAGATCAAAGCATCACGTGACCTCCTCTTTCATGTCTTTGCTCTGGTCTGAGTCTCTCTTGGTTGCATCGTTAACTCAAGGTTTGATCAGAGTCTTGACCTTTTCAAAATCATAATTATAGTTGAAAATTGTTTGATTATATTTTAAAATGGTTTGATTATATTTTTAAATTGTTTGATTATATTTTTAAATTGTTTGATTATATTTTAAAATCGTTTGAATATATTTAAAAATGGTTTGATTATAATTTAAAATTGTTTGATTATATTTTTAAATTGTTTGATTATATTTTAAAATGGTTTGATTATATTTTAAAATGGTTTGATTATATTTTTAAATTGTTTGATTATAATTTAAAATTGTTTGATTATATTTTTAAATTGTTTGATTATATTTTAAAATTGTTTGATTATATTTTTAAATTGTTTGATTATATTTTTAAATTGTTTGATTATATTTTAAAATCGTTTGAATATATTTAAAAATTGTTTGATTATAATTTAAAATTGTTTGATTAAAGTTGAAAATCGTTTGATTATAATTTAAAATTGTTTGATTATAATTTAAAATTGTTTGATTATAATTTAAAATCGTTTGATTATAATTTAAAATTGTTTGATTATAATTTAAAATTGTTTGATTATAATTTAAAATCGTTTGATTATAATTTTAAATTGTTTGATTATAGTTTAAAATTGTTTGATTATAGTTTAAAATTGTTTGATTATAGTTTAAAATTGTTTGATTATAGTTGAAAATTGTTTGATTATAGTTGAAAATTGTTTGATTATAATTTAAAATTGTTTGATTATAGTTTAAAATTGTTTGATTATAATTTAAAATTGTTTGATTATAGTTTAAAATTGTTTGATTATAATTTAAAATCGTTTGATTATAGTTTAAAATTGTTTGATTATAATTTAAAATTGTTTGATTATAGTTTAAAATTGTTTGATTATAATTTAAAATTGTTTGATTATAGTTTAAAATTGTTTGATTGTAATTTAAAATTGTTTGATTATAATTTTAAATGGTTTGATTATAGTTTAAAAAAAAAGTTTGATTATAGATAAAAAATGTTTGATTTTAGTTGAAAATAGTTTGATAACATTTGAAAATTGTTTAATTTTAGATTTAAAAAAAAAATGTGATTATAGTTTAAAATAGTTTGATTACAGTTGAAAATTCAGAGACCTCTTCTAGGAGAACACAAGGTAACAGTCTTTCCGACATGTCTTGGGTCTGCCCCGAGGTTTCCTCCTAGTAGGGAGGTGTCCTGGGACTAATCGACACCAGATTAGTTTATATTGTGACAGAGCACTTGTGTGTGTTTTATTGAGTTTGTGTAGATGTGATGGAGACTCTTGTTGAGAACTTGAGTTTTTTTCATTAAAACTTTATTTAAAAAACATCTGACGTCCGTACAACGTCTCTGCCGTTAGTCCTGAAGTCCAGCCTTGAGTCCTGGACCATCATTGAAGGAAGTTCCTCAGACCTGGACCGCAGCAGTTTCAGCGTTTTGAGCGTCTCACTCTCCAGGTCCGGAATCTCCTTCACACACGGAGCAGACCCTGTTCTGGATCTGGTCCTTCAACTGGTTCTTCTCTCTGGACAGGGACTTCATCACCAGCACCTCCTCCATCATCACCCTCAGGATCGACTCCTTCTCAGCTTTTAGACTCTCCAGCTGTAGATGCAGGTCGTCTCCCTCCAGACACGTGTCGTGCTGGAGGTCTGGCCTCGAGTCCTCTTGGTCCAGGAGCTGGTCCTGGTCAGGAGATTCCACATTGGAGGAGACGTGGCTCTCCGGGTCGCTCGACCTGCTCTCGAGTTGTCGCTGAAGGAGCCAGCTCTTGTTGATCTCGGATGCCAGCTCGGCCTCGTACCTCTTCTGACTGGTGATGTAGGCCACCTTCAGGACCTCGTAGTCCTTCTGCAGAAGCTTCTTCCTTCTGAACTTCTGAAGACTCTCTGGAACATCTGTGTACTCTTGCTCTTTCTCGAGGAACGTCTCCTTTGCCCGCCGGTCCAGACTAGTCTTAACAAACTTCCCGTCTGGTTGAAAACCCTCCGGCTCCTCATGGTCTTGCCTGGCCCGCTCCCTGGCTAGCTGGTCCCGGAGCTTCTGGACCTCGTCGCTCAGGGAGTCCCGCTCCGTCAGGATGCCCTGCAGGGTCTTGAGGGTGACGTAACGCAACGAGGTCTTCTGACTCTCTGGTGTCTTAGCCGAACAAATGTCCTCCTCGTTTCTCTTCCCCGGCATCTCGATACTCGTGAAGGTCCTCCTCGCAGAGATCATAGAATCCCAACCACCTGCTGAGCTCTGATTTATACCCTCTTTGAAGTGAAGTCACCATGTGATGTCACCCGGCTTTCATCTGCCTCGGACCTGATCCAAGTCCAAGACTTTTTAAACTCGTCTTCGTGTCCGCAGATCCCCCAGCAGCCCCGACCTGGTGAACTGGCCTCGGTACGACCGGGAGAAGCAGGAGTACATGGAACTGGACGTGACCCAAACCGTGAGGCAGAACCTGAGACGGGACCGGGTCCAGTTCTTCACCGTCACGCTGCCACAGATGCTGCAGCAGCAGAGAGAAGCTCAGACTGACAAGCAGTAACCAGAAGATGGAGTTGAATCTTTCCTCATCATGTGATCACAGAGAAGTTGTTTAACGATATAAAAGTGTGTTCAAGACCGGATTTGTCGTTATGATTATGACATGTGCGAGTGAAAAAATATTCTTTAAAATAACTTTATCACTGAATCATTCCTCACAAATCATCAGTTATTTTCTAAAGCTCGGACACGAACATATAAACATGTTTGTGCAGCAACTCTTTTTAATGTAACTGCACATTGTCCTTTTAAATAAAGAAACTGAAACTGAATTGTGTCACTTCATCTTGAGCACCTCGTAACGTGAAAGATGGACTCGTGTGAGACACAAAGACAACACTTTTTCTTGTTTCATCGTAGATTGCCACAATTAAGCTAGCCCTGTTAGCCACTAGCTAAACTAGCACTGTTAGCCACTAGCTAAGCTAGCCCTGTAAGCCACTAGCTAAGCCAGCACTGTTAGCGACTAGCTAAACTAGCACTGTTAGTCACTATCTAAGCTAGCACTGTTAGCCACTAGCTAAACTAGCACTGTTAGCCACTAGCTAAGCTAGCACTGTTAGCCACTAGCTAAGCTAGCCCTGTAAGCCACTAGCTAAGCCAGCACTGTTAGCGACTAGCTAAACTAGCACTGTTAGTCACTATCTAAGCTAGCACTGTTAGCCACTAGCTAAACTAGCACTGTTAGCCACTAGCTAAGCTAGCACTGTTAGCCACTAGCTAAGCTAGCCCTGTAAGCCACTAGCTCAACTAGCACTGTTAGTCACTAGCTAAACTAGCACTGTTAGTCACTATCTAAGCTAGCACTGTTGGCCACTAGCTAAACTAGCATGGTTAGCCACTAGCTAAGCTAGCAAGTATAGCATTGAGTGTCAAAATGTCCTTCACTTGACATTCGAGTGTAAAACAAACCTCATTGTAACATTTTCTATCATGTGTTAGTTCACTTCACCACTATCTCACTACCAACAAAATCAATCCCATCAAACATGCTGGAGACCTTGGCTCCTGCTAGCCTTTGACTCATCTGTGATGAGACACAAAGAAACAAGTTGTTTGTAACAGAACATGGACGTGTGGCAGGGTGGTATGTAAGAGTGCAGGACGGACATAAATGATGATTTTTATACTATTATCAAAACCTTCATTTTTGAAAATATTTAATTCAGTATCAATGGCATCATTTGACTCATGGAATAATTACATTTGCATTAAAAACTATTATGAATTAATTTGTTTATGAAAATTAATTTAGTTTTCGAAATAACACAAACACAATAATATAATGATTTTTATGCTATTATCAAAACCGTTATTTTGAAAAATATTTAATTCAGTATCAATGGCGTCATTTGATTTATTTATGGAATGAAAATATTTTCATAAAACATATTTTGAATTAATTTGTTTATGGCTATTAATTTAGTTGTCAAAATAACACAAACACAATAATATAATGAATTGTATACTATTATCAAAACCTTCATTTAAAAAAATATTAATTCAGTATCAATGACTTCATTTGACTTATGGAATAATTAAATTAACATTAAAAAAATATTTTGAATTAATTCGTTTATGGTAATTAATATTGTTGTCAAAATAACATAAAATTCAAAATGATTGTGTTTAAAATCAAACATGTTTTCTTCTCGATCAAAAAACTAAAACGACTACTTCCGTCAACACTTCCGCTACGTCCTGCTACGTCATAGGTCTCCGCCCCCCACACCGTTCTCCCGTATGCGCCTGCGCACTGGTGAATCAGTGGTCAGGAACTCAGCACGTCGGTTCGACCCGCTGCTCCGGTCAGGACGGGACTCTCATGTAGGTACCGACGTTCACCGAGGTCGTGGTGGCGTGCGTGCGTGTCTCGCGCGTTTCTAGACGATTCCCGCTCGACTGACGGAAGCGGTCGGTGCTTGTTGACGTCACAGGTCGTAAGAACTGGAGCTTCATGCAGATGTTTGGACCTTCTGGGTTTATCTGGAGCCCTCGGTTCCGCTCGTGTGCGTGTCTGTGTTCCAGGAAGCGTCGGTGTGTTTGTTCAGGAGCGTTTCCTCCTTACGTAAGCGCGTGTGTGACCCACCTCAGGACCGAGGGTCCCTCCGAACAGTGACGTCACACCGTCACATGTGTGGGTTTCTCACGCTCGGTCCGACTCGGAGGTGACTCGCGACGAGTCACGAGTCTGTGACAGCTCTCGGGTCAATGAGGTCACGTGACGCTTCGACTTATTTGCACCTTTTGTGTTCATAAGATTAAAAAGTGTGACGTCGGATGATGACGTTGATCCATTAACATATTGACAATAAGGAACTTTGATGATGGACTTGTTGTCGAGTCAGTGTCAGTGTGTGTAGCTGCTGTGGTAGAACTTGAAACATTCCTGAACTGAAACTAAACTCATTTATTGATGATGGTTTTCACTCAAACATGTGAAACACTGAACGACTAGTCTTTGAACTCACTCCCTCTCAGTGAACTCATATTTCTTCCTCAGCTTTTGTTTCCTGCTCTCAGGACAACATTTGAGTATCATTGACAGTGTAGTAGTAAGACGTGACTTAGTCGACTGTATTATAGAGACGTGGTTGACTGTATTTTGGTGACTTGGTTGACTGTATTTTAGAGACTTGGTTGACTGTATTTTAGTGACTTGGTTGACTGTATTTTGGTGACTTGGTTGACTGTATTTTAGTGACTTGGTTGACTTTATTTTAGAGACTTGGTTGACTGTATTATAGAGACGTGGTTGACTGTATTTTAGAGACTTGGTTGACTGTATTTTGGTGACTTAGTTGACTGTATTTTAGAGACTTGGTTGACAGTATTTTAAGAAACTTGGTTGACTGTATTTTGGTGACTTAGTTGACTGTATTTTAGTGACTTGGTTGACTGTATTTTAGAGACGTGGTTGACTGTATTTTGGTGACTTGGTTGACTGTATTTTAGAGACTTGGTTGACTGTATTTTAGTGACTTGGTTGACTGTATTTTGGTGACTTGGTTGACTGTATTTTAGTGACTTGGTTGACTTTATTTTAGAGACTTGGTTGACTGTATTATAGAGACGTGGTTGACTGTATTTTAGAGACTTGGTTGACTGTATTTTGGTGACTTAGTTGACTGTATTTTAGAGACTTGGTTGACAGTATTTTAAGAAACTTGGTTGACTGTATTTTGGTGACTTAGTTGACTGTATTTTAGTGACTTGGTTGACTGTATTTTAGTGACTGTATTATAGAGACGTGGTTGACTGTATTTTGGTGACTTAGTTGACTGTATTTTAGAGACTTGGTTGACTGTATTTTAGAGACTTGGTTGACTGTATTTTGGTGACTTAGTTGACTGTATTTTAGAGACTTGGTTGACTGTATTTTAGAGACTTGGTTGACTGTATTTTGGTGACTTAGTTGACTGTATTTTAGAGACTTGGTTGACTGTATTTTAGAGACTTGGTTGACTGTATTTTGGTGACTTAGTTGACTGTATTTTAGAGACTTGGTTGACTGTATTTTAGAGACTTGGTTGACTGTATTTTGGTGACTTGGGTGACTGTATTTTAGAGACTTGATTGACTGTATTTTGGTGACTTAGTTGACTGTATTTTAGAGACTTGGTTGACTGTATTATAGAGACGTGGTTGACTGTATTTTAGAGACTTGGTTGACTGTATTTTGGTGACTTAGTTGACTGTATTTTAGAGACTTGGTTGACTGTATTTTAGTGACTTGGTTGACTGTATTTTAGAGACTTGGTTGACTGTATTTTGGTGACTTAGTTGACTGTATTTTAGAGACTTGGTTGACTGTATTTTAGAGACTTGGTTGACTGTATTTTGGTGACTTAGTTGACTGTATTATAGAGACGTGGTTGACTGTATTTTGGTGACTTAGTTGACTGTATTTTAGAGACTTGGTTGACTGTATTTTAGTGACTTGGTTGACTGTATTTTAGAGACTTGGTTGACTGTATTTTGGTGACTTAGTTGACTGTATTTTAGAGACTTGGTTGACTGTATTTTAGAGACTTGGTTGACTGTATTTTGGTGACTTAGTTGACTGTATTTTAGAGACTTGGTTGACAGTATTTTAAGAAACTTGGTTGACTGTATTTTGGTGACTTAGTTGACTGTATTTTAGTGACTTGGTTGACTGTATTTTAGTGACTGTATTATAGAGACGTGGTTGACTGTATTTTGGTGACTTAGTTGACTGTATTTTAGAGACTTGGTTGACTGTATTTTAGAGACTTGGTTGACTGTATTTTGGTGACTTAGTTGACTGTATTTTAGAGACTTGGTTGACTGTATTTTCGAGACTTGGTTGACTGTATTTTGGTGACTTAGTTGACTGTATTTTAGAGACTTGGTTGACTGTATTTTAGAGACTTGGTTGACTGTATTTTGGTGACTTAGTTGACTGTATTTTAGAGACTTGGTTGACTGTATTTTAGAGACTTGGTTGACTGTATTTTGGTGACTTGGGTGACTGTATTTTAGAGACTTGATTGACTGTATTTTGGTGACTTAGTTGACTGTATTTTAGAGACTTGGTTGACTGTATTATAGAGACGTGGTTGACTGTATTTTAGAGACTTGGTTGACTGTATTTTGGTGACTTAGTTGACTGTATTTTAGAGACTTGGTTGACTGTATTTTAGTGACTTGGTTGACTGTATTTTAGAGACTTGGTTGACTGTATTTTGGTGACTTAGTTGACTGTATTTTAGAGACTTGGTTGACTGTATTTTAGAGACTTGGTTGACTGTATTTTGGTGACTTAGTTGACTGTATTATAGAGACGTGGTTGACTGTATTTTGGTGACTTAGTTGACTGTATTTTAGAGACTTGGTTGACTGTATTTTAGTGACTTGGTTGACTGTATTTTAGAGACTTGGTTGACTGTATTTTGGTGACTTAGTTGACTGTATTTTAGAGACTTGGTTGACTGTATTTTAGAGACTTGGTTGACTGTATTTTGGTGACTTAGTTGACTGTATTTTAGAGACTTGGTTGACTGTATTTTAGAGACTTGGTTGACTGTATTTTGGTGACTTAGTTGACTGTATTTTAGAGACTTGGTTGACTGTATTTTAGAGACTTGGTTGACTGTATTTTGGTGACTTAGTTGACTGTATTTTAGAGACTTGGTTGACTGTATTTTAGAGACTTGGTTGACTGTATTTTGGTGACTTAGTTGACTGTATTTTAGAGACTTGGTTGACTGTATTTTAGAGACTTGGTTGACTGTATTTTGGTGACTTGGGTGACTGTATTTTAGAGACTTGATTGACTGTATTTTGGTGACTTAGTTGACTATATTTTAGAGACTTGGTTGACTGTATTATAGAGACATGGTTGACTGTATTTTAGAGACTTGGTTGACTGTATTTTGGTGACTTAGTTGACTGTATTTTAGAGACGTGGTTGACTGTATTTTAGTGACTTGGTTGACTGTATTTTAGAGACTTGGTTGACTGTATTTTGGTGACTTAGTTGACTGTATTTTAGAGACTTGGTTGACTGTATTTTAGAGACTTGGTTGACTGTATTTTGGTGACTTGGGTGACTGTATTTTAGAGACTTGGTTGACTGTATTTTGGTGACTTGGTTGACTGTATTTTAGAGACTTAGTCGACTGTATTATAGAGACGTGGTTGACTGTATTTTGGTGACTTAGTTGACTGTATTTTAGAGACTTGGTTGACTGTATTTTAGTGACTTGGTTGACTGTATTTTAGAGACTTGGTTGACTGTATTTTGGTGACTTAGTTGACTGTATTTTAGAAACTTGGTTGACTGTATTTTAGAGACTTGGTTGACTGTATTTTAGTGACTTTGGTGACTGTATTTTAGAGACTTGGTTGACTGTATTTTGGTGACTTGGTTGACTGTATTTTAGAGACTTGGTTGACTGTATTTTAGTGACTTGGTTGACTGTATTTTAGAGACTTGGTTGACTGTATTTTGGTGACTTGGTTGACTGTATTTTAGAGACTTGGTTGACTGTATTTTGGTGACTTAGTTGACTGTATTTTAGAGACTTGGTTGACTGTATTTTATTTGGTGACTTGGGTGACTGTATTTTGGTGACTTAGTTGACTGTATTTTAGAGACTTGGTTGACTGTATTATAGAGACGTGGTTGACTGTATTTTGGTGACTTGGGTGACTGTATTTTGGTGACTTAGTTGACTGTATTTTAGAGACTTGGTTGACTGTATTATAGAGACTTGGTTGACTGTATTTTGGTGACTTGGGTGACTGTATTTTAGAGACTTGATTGACTGTATTTTGGTGACTTAGTTGACTGTATTTTAGAGACTTGGGTTACTGTATTTTAGAGACTTGATTGACTGTATTTTGGTGACTTAGTTGACTGTATTTTGGTGACTTGGTTGACTGTATTTTAGAGACTTAGTCGACTGTATTATAGAGACGTGGTTGACTGTATTTTGGTGACTTAGTTGACTGTATTTTAGAGACTTGGTTGACTGTATTTTAGTGACTTGGTTGACTGTATTTTAGAGACTTGGTTGACTGTATTTTGGTGACTTAGTTGACTGTATTTTAGAGACTTGGTTGACTGTATTTTAGAGACTTGGTTGACTGTATTTTAGTGACTTTGGTGACTGTATTTTAGAGACTTGGTTGACTGTATTTTGGTGACTTGGTTGACTGTATTTTAGAGACTTGGTTGACTGTATTTTGGTGACTTGGTTGACTGTATTTTAGAGACTTGGTTGACTGTATTTTGGTGACTTAGTTGACTGTATTTTAGAGACTTGGTTGACTGTATTTTATTTGGTGACTTGGGTGACTGTATTTTGGTGACTTAGTTGACTGTATTTTAGAGACTTAGTTGACTGTATTATAGAGACGTGGTTGACTGTATTTTGGTGACTTAGTTGACTGTATTTTAGAGACTTGGTTGACTGTATTTTAGTGACTTGGTTGACTGTATTTTAGAGACTTGGTTGACTGTATTTTGGTGACTTAGTTGACTGTATTTTAGAGACTTGGTTGACTGTATTTTAGAGACTTGGTTGACTGTATTTTGGTGACTTAGTTGACTGTATTTTAGAGACTTGGTTGACTGTATTTTAGAGACTTGGTTGACTGTATTTTGGTGACTTAGTTGACTGTATTTTAGAGACTTGGTTGACTGTATTTTAGAGACTTGGTTGACTGTATTTTGGTGACTTAGTTGACTGTATTTTAGAGACTTGGTTGACTGTATTTTAGAGACTTGGTTGACTGTATTTTGGTGACTTAGTTGACTGTATTTTAGAGACTTGGTTGACTGTATTTTAGAGACTTGGTTGACTGTATTTTGGTGACTTGGGTGACTGTATTTTAGAGACTTGATTGACTGTATTTTGGTGACTTAGTTGACTATATTTTAGAGACTTGGTTGACTGTATTATAGAGACATGGTTGACTGTATTTTAGAGACTTGGTTGACTGTATTTTGGTGACTTAGTTGACTGTATTTTAGAGACGTGGTTGACTGTATTTTAGTGACTTGGTTGACTGTATTTTAGAGACTTGGTTGACTGTATTTTGGTGACTTAGTTGACTGTATTTTAGAGACTTGGTTGACTGTATTTTAGAGACTTGGTTGACTGTATTTTGGTGACTTGGGTGACTGTATTTTAGAGACTTGGTTGACTGTATTTTGGTGACTTGGTTGACTGTATTTTAGAGACTTAGTCGACTGTATTATAGAGACGTGGTTGACTGTATTTTGGTGACTTAGTTGACTGTATTTTAGAGACTTGGTTGACTGTATTTTAGTGACTTGGTTGACTGTATTTTAGAGACTTGGTTGACTGTATTTTGGTGACTTAGTTGACTGTATTTTAGAAACTTGGTTGACTGTATTTTAGAGACTTGGTTGACTGTATTTTAGTGACTTTGGTGACTGTATTTTAGAGACTTGGTTGACTGTATTTTGGTGACTTGGTTGACTGTATTTTAGAGACTTGGTTGACTGTATTTTAGTGACTTGGTTGACTGTATTTTAGAGACTTGGTTGACTGTATTTTGGTGACTTGGTTGACTGTATTTTAGAGACTTGGTTGACTGTATTTTGGTGACTTAGTTGACTGTATTTTAGAGACTTGGTTGACTGTATTTTATTTGGTGACTTGGGTGACTGTATTTTGGTGACTTAGTTGACTGTATTTTAGAGACTTGGTTGACTGTATTATAGAGACGTGGTTGACTGTATTTTAGTGACTTGGGTGACTGTATTTTGGTGACTTAGTTGACTGTATTTTAGAGACTTGGTTGACTGTATTATAGAGACTTGGTTGACTGTATTTTGGTGACTTGGGTGACTGTATTTTAGAGACTTGATTGACTGTATTTTGGTGACTTAGTTGACTGTATTTTAGAGACTTGGGTTACTGTATTTTAGAGACTTGATTGACTGTATTTTGGTGACTTAGTTGACTGTATTTTGGTGACTTGGTTGACTGTATTTTAGAGACTTAGTCGACTGTATTATAGAGACGTGGTTGACTGTATTTTGGTGACTTAGTTGACTGTATTTTAGAGACTTGGTTGACTGTATTTTAGTGACTTGGTTGACTGTATTTTAGAGACTTGGTTGACTGTATTTTGGTGACTTAGTTGACTGTATTTTAGAGACTTGGTTGACTGTATTTTAGAGACTTGGTTGACTGTATTTTAGTGACTTTGGTGACTGTATTTTAGAGACTTGGTTGACTGTATTTTGGTGACTTGGTTGACTGTATTTTAGAGACTTGGTTGACTGTATTTTGGTGACTTGGTTGACTGTATTTTAGAGACTTGGTTGACTGTATTTTGGTGACTTAGTTGACTGTATTTTAGAGACTTGGTTGACTGTATTTTATTTGGTGACTTGGGTGACTGTATTTTGGTGACTTAGTTGACTGTATTTTAGAGACTTGGTTGACTGTATTATAGAGACGTGGTTGACTGTATTTTGGTGACTTGGGTGACTGTATTTTGGTGACTTGGTTGACTGTATTTTAGAGACTTGGTTGACTGTATTTTAGAGACTTGGTTGACTGTATTTTGGTGACTTGGTTGACTGTATTTTAGAGACTTGGTTGACTGTATTTTGGTGACTTAGTTGACTGTATTTTAGAGACTTGGTTGACTGTATTTTATTTGGTGACTTGGGTGACTGTATTTTGGTGACTTAGTTGACTGTATTTTAGAGACTTGGTTGACTGTATTTTAGTGACTTGGTTGACTGTATTTTAGTGACTTGGTTGACTGTATTTTAGTGATTGGTTGACTGTCTTTAGTGGCTTGGTTGATTGTATTTTGGTGACTTGGGTGACTGTATTTTGGTGACTTGGGTGACTGTATTTTAGTGACTTGGTTTACTGTATTTTAGTTACTTGGTTGACTGTATTTTAGTGACTTGGTTAACTGTATTTTAGTGATTGGTTGACTGTCTTTAGTGGCTTGGTTGATTGTATTTTAGTGACTTGGTTGACTGTATTTTAGTGATTGGTTGACTGTATTTTAGTGATTGGTTGACTGTATTTTAGTGATTGGTTGACTGTATTTTAGTGACTTGGTCGACTGTATTTTAGAGACTTGGTTGATTGTATTTTAGTGACTTGTTTGACTGTATTTTAGTGACTTGGTTGACTGTATTTTAGTGATTGGTTGACTGTATTTTAGTGACTTGGTTGACTGTATTTTAGAGACTTGTTTGACTGTATTTTAGTGACTTGGTTGACTGTATTTTAGAGACTTGTTTGACTGTATTTTAGTGACTTGGTTGACTGTATTTTAGAGACTTGTTTGACTGTATTTTAGTGACTTGGTTGACTGTATTTCGGTGACTTGGTGGACAGTGTTATGGTGTACTTGGTTGACTGTATTTTGGTGACTTGGTTGACTGTATTTTAGAGACTTGGTTGACTGTATTTTGGTGACTTAGTTGACTGTATTTTAGAGACTTGGTTGACTGTATTTTATTTGGTGACTTGGGTGACTGTATTTTGGTGACTTAGTTGACTGTATTTTAGAGACTTGGTTGACTGTATTATAGAGACGTGGTTGACTGTATTTTGGTGACTTGGGTGACTGTATTTTGGTGACTTGGTTGACTGTATTTTAGAGACTTGGTTGACTGTATTTTAGAGACTTGGTTGACTGTATTTTGGTGACTTGGTTGACTGTATTTTAGAGACTTGGTTGACTGTATTTTGGTGACTTAGTTGACTGTATTTTAGAGACTTGGTTGACTGTATTTTATTTGGTGACTTGGGTGACTGTATTTTGGTGACTTAGTTGACTGTATTTTAGAGACTTGGTTGACTGTATTTTAGTGACTTGGTTGACTGTATTTTAGTGACTTGGTTGACTGTATTTTAGTGATTGGTTGACTGTCTTTAGTGGCTTGGTTGATTGTATTTTGGTGACTTGGGTGACTGTATTTTGGTGACTTGGGTGACTGTATTTTAGTGACTTGGTTTACTGTATTTTAGTTACTTGGTTGACTGTATTTTAGTGACTTGGTTAACTGTATTTTAGTGATTGGTTGACTGTCTTTAGTGGCTTGGTTGATTGTATTTTAGTGACTTGGTTGACTGTATTTTAGTGATTGGTTGACTGTATTTTAGTGATTGGTTGACTGTATTTTAGTGATTGGTTGACTGTATTTTAGTGACTTGGTCGACTGTATTTTAGAGACTTGGTTGATTGTATTTTAGTGACTTGTTTGACTGTATTTTAGAGACTTGGTTGACTGTATTATAGAGACGTGGTTGACTGTATTTTGGTGACTTGGGTGACTGTATTTTGGTGACTTGGTTGACTGTATTTTAGAGACTTGGTTGACTGTATTTTAGAGACTTGGTTGACTGTATTTTGGTGACTTGGTTGACTGTATTTTAGAGACTTGGTTGACTGTATTTTGGTGACTTAGTTGACTGTATTTTAGAGACTTGGTTGACTGTATTTTATTTGGTGACTTGGGTGACTGTATTTTGGTGACTTAGTTGACTGTATTTTAGAGACTTGGTTGACTGTATTTTAGTGATTGGTTGACTGTATTTTAGTGATTGGTTGACTGTATTTTAGTGATTGGTTGACTGTATTTTAGTGACTTGGTCGACTGTATTTTAGAGACTTGGTTGATTGTATTTTAGTGACTTGTTTGACTGTATTTTAGAGACTTGGTTGACTGTATTATAGAGACGTGGTTGACTGTATTTTGGTGACTTGGGTGACTGTATTTTGGTGACTTGGTTGACTGTATTTTAGAGACTTGGTTGACTGTATTTTAGAGACTTGGTTGACTGTATTTTGGTGACTTGGTTGACTGTATTTTAGAGACTTGGTTGACTGTATTTTGGTGACTTAGTTGACTGTATTTTAGAGACTTGGTTGACTGTATTTTATTTGGTGACTTGGGTGACTGTATTTTGGTGACTTAGTTGACTGTATTTTAGAGACTTGTTTGACTGTATTTTAGTGACTTGGTTGACTGTATTTTAGAGACTTGTTTGACTGTATTTTAGTGACTTGTTTGACTGTATTTTAGAGACTTGGTTGACTGTATTTTATTTGGTGACTTGGGTGACTGTATTTTGGTGACTTAGTTGACTGTATTTTAGAGACTTGGTTGACTGTATTTTAGTGACTTGGTTGACTGTATTTTAGTGACTTGGTTGACTGTATTTTAGTGATTGGTTGACTGTCTTTAGTGGCTTGGTTGATTGTATTTTGGTGACTTGGGTGACTGTATTTTGGTGACTTGGGTGACTGTATTTTAGTGACTTGGTTTACTGTATTTTAGTTACTTGGTTGACTGTATTTTAGTGACTTGGTTAACTGTATTTTAGTGATTGGTTGACTGTCTTTAGTGGCTTGGTTGATTGTATTTTAGTGACTTGGTTGACTGTATTTTAGTGATTGGTTGACTGTATTTTAGTGATTGGTTGACTGTATTTTAGTGATTGGTTGACTGTATTTTAGTGACTTGGTCGACTGTATTTTAGAGACTTGGTTGATTGTATTTTAGTGTCTTGTTTGACTGTATTTTAGTGACTTGGTTGACTGTATTTTAGTGATTGGTTGACTGTATTTTAGTGACTTGGTTGACTGTATTTTAGAGACTTGTTTGACTGTATTTTAGTGACTTGGTTGACTGTATTTTAGAGACTTGTTTGACTGTATTTTAGTGACTTGGTTGACTGTATTTTAGAGACTTGTTTGACTGTATTTTAGTGACTTGTTTGACTGTATTTTAGAGACTTGTTTGACTGTATTTTAGTGACTTGGTTAACTACAGTATCATTGATAGTTTAGTAGGAAGACGTGACTTAACTCGTGTGGATCTGCCCCATGTTTAGGTTGTACTACCGTAATGGTGGTAATATAAGAGCAGAGCTTCTATGCTGGTGCACCAGGTTTGACTCTTCAAGAGTCAGTAACGGGTTAAGAACCAAAGACGGGTCGACCCGGTCGTCTGCTGCCAACTTCCCGACCAGAACGGTCCAGATTTTCCACTTCATGACCTTTCATCAAGATATCTACACCGAGCTGTCAATCAAAGCGTGACCTCAGCGTGACCTCGACATGTTTACGAGATTTACTCACTGAACAGACATGTAACATAGTGATACACACAAGTCATGTTGTGTGCACATTAACACACACATTTACTGACACACATGTGCACAAACACATATAATTACACACACATGCATGTGAACACTCACAGACACACACGTGCACAAACACATACACACACATGCATGTGAACACACACATTTACACGCAGACACATGTGCACAAACACTCACAAAAATGTATACACACACATGCATGTAAAGACACACATTTACTGATATACACACATATTTACACACACGTTGCATGTGAACACACACATTTACTGACATACGTGCACAAATACATTCACACATATTTACACAAACACACATTTGAACCAACACACAAACAAAAAAATTTGCATGCACACACAAATATAAATGAACACACTTTAGCCCATGCACGCACACTCACATAAACATGCATACATGCATTGACAAATACAAATGCAGACACACATCTACACACAAACATGCAACTACATATACACATATATGCACAACCTCATACACACACACACACACACACACACACACACACACACACACACACACACACACACACACACACACACACACACACACAGACACACACACACACAAAGATGGTGTAGTCAGTGGTTAACTTGTGGCCAAAGAGTTTCTCTCAGAGTGATCTTCTGTGTCTGACCGCTGACCTCTCTGACCTCTCCGACCTCTCCTCGTGTCTTCACAGATGACTCGGCAGATGTCGGCACAGAGGGGAGGTCTTCAGTCCAGCTGAACCAGACCTCATCATGGAGGGGGGCTCCTCAGAAGACCGGCTGGACCCTCCGGCCGCAGACCCCCCCGGTGGCGAGCCCCCGTCGGGACCGCAGGATCAGACGACGACCCCCGACTCTCACGCGGCGGCGGAGGACGAGAGCGACGCCACGGGGTCGGCGGACAGTGACGACGGAGACGAGGATTCGCACGCCTGGGAGCTTCGGCGCTCGTCCTCGTCGTCCGTCCACAGCGAGGAGGACGGCGAGGGACTGGAGCGGCGGCGCTTCATGAAGGCCTACGTGCACAAGGTCTTCCACACCACGTAAGAACGACGACTCCCTGCAGGGGGCGGCAGAGAGCGCTGTGGTGGAAGAAGAATCCTTGTGCACGACAACAAAGTATATAAAGTCCTGGTTCTGGTCCGCAGGGACGACTTCCACCAGGAGGAGCAGGCTCACTTCGGGCAGCTCTGCTGCGGAGACAACGGCAAAGGTCGCGAGTGGTTCTCCAAGTACGTCAGCGCTGAGGTGAGAGGTCGGAGGTCACGTGATGCTCTGAGCCTCTGATGTTACTGACGACCTTTTGTGTGTCACAGCGCTGCCACTCCAAGTGTGTGAGCGAGGCTACCTTCTACAGACTGGTTCAATCTTTTGCTGTTGTGTTGTTCGAGTAAGTTTGCGTGTTCGGTGAAGGTCGTCCATCGCTCTGAAGGTCATGTGACTTCAGCGTCTGCTCCTCTGCCTGCAGGTGTTACCAGATGGACGACTACAGTCCAGCCAAGAACCTCATGACCATGTGCTTCACCTACTACTACGTTGGTCAGTAGGTGTCTGTCAATATGTGTATGTGTGTGTCTATGGGTGTGTGACTTGGTTGGCTGTAATTCCGTGACTTGGTGGACAGTATTTTGATGTCCTTGGGTGACTGTATTTTAGTGACTAGGTTGACTGTATTTCGGTGACTTGGTGGACAGTGTTATGGTGTACTTGGGTGATTGTATTTTGGTGACTTGTTTGACTGTATTTTAGTGACTTGTTTGACAGTATTTTTGTGACTTGGTTGACAGTATTTTAGTGACTTGTTTGACAGTATTTTTGTGACTTGTTTGACAGTATTTTAGTGACTTGTTTTACAGTATTTTTGTGACTTGTTTGACAGTATTTTAGTGACTTGTTTGACAGTATTTTTGTGACTTGTTTGACAGTATTTTAGTGACTTTGCTTGACAGTATTTTTGTGACTGGTGACTTGGTGGACATTATTATGGTTTACTTGGGTGACTGTATTTTGGTAACTTGGTTGGCTGTAATTCCGTGACTTGGTGGACAGTATTTTGGTGTCCTTGGGTGACTTTATTTTAGTGACTTGGGTGACTGTATTTTGGTGACTTGGTTAACTGTATTTTGGTGACTTGGTGGACAGTATTATGGTGTACTTAGGTGACTGTATTTTGGCGACTTGGTTGGCTGTAATTCCGTGACTTGGTGGACAGTATTTTGGTGTCCTTGGGTGACTGTATTTTAGTGACTAGGTTGACTGTATTTCGGTGACTTGGTGGACAGTGTTATGGTGTACTTGGGTGACTGTATTTTGGTGACTTGTTTGACTGTATTTTAGTGACTTGTTTGACTGTATTTTAGTGACTTGTTTGACAGTATTTTAGTGACTTGTTTGACAGTATTTTTGTGACTTGTTTGACAGTATTTTTGTGACTTGGTTGACAGTATTTTAGTGACTTGTTTGACAGTATTTTAGTGACTTGTTTGACAGTATTTTTGTGACTTGTTTGACAGTATTTTTGTGACTTGTTTGACAGTATTTTTGTGACTTGTTTGACAGTATTTTAGTGACTTGTTTGACAGTATTTTAGTGACTTGTTTGACAGTATTTTTGTGACTGGTGACTTGGTGGACATTATTATGGTTTACTTGGGTGACTGTATTTTGGTAACTTGGTTGGCTGTAATTCCGTGACTTGGTGGACAGTATATTGGTGTCCTTGGGTGACTTTATTTTAGTGACTTGGTTGACTGTATTTCGGTGACTTGGTGGACAGTGTTATGGTGTACTTGGGTGACTGTATTTTGGTGACTTGGTTGACTGTATTTTGGTGACTTGGGTGACTGTATTTTGGTGACTTGGTTGACTGTATTTTGGTGACTTGGTTGACTGTATTTTGGTGACTTGGTTGACTGTATTTTGGTGACTTGGTTGACTGTATTTCGGTGACTTGTTTGACAGTATTTTTGTGACTTGTTTGACTGTATTTTAGTGACTTGTTTGACAGTATTTTAGTGACTTGTTTGACAGTATTCTAGTGACTTGTTTGACAGTATTTTAGTGACTTGTTTGACTGTATTTTCCGGGGCTTCTCCCAGCCTCGCTCGAGTCACATCACACTCGTGTCTCGTGCAGGAAAATGTCCTCCGTCTCCGTCCGAGCTCCTGTACCGAGGTGGACCTCCAGCTGGACTGGACTCGTACCTGGACAAGGCCAACTCCTGGTGGTCCGGGAAGAAGGACGCGGCCGAGCGTCTGCTGAAGACCTCGTCCAAGAACGACGTGCGAGGCTTCCTGGGAGGACTGGAGAGTAAACTGAGGAGCTCGGTGACCCCGAGGAGCGAGTGAGTCGACAGAGACGCCGGAGCCTGAGTCACATGTTAACCTGTTTCTGTCGTCATAGAGACGGAGACGACCAGAGTCAAGTCACACCCAAGTCTCCAGGTACGTCCTTGACCTCTTTTGTTTGTCATGGTGTGCTTGTCATGGTGTGTGTGTGTTTGTGTGTGTGTGTCTTTGTCATTGTGTGTGTGTTTCATTGTGTGTGTGTGCATTTGTCATGGTGTGTGTGTTTATGTGTGTGTGTCTTTGTCATTGTGTGTGTGTTTCATTGTGTGTGTGTGCATTTGTCATGGTGTGTGTGTTTATGTGTGTGTCTTTGTCATTGTGTGTGTGTTTCATTGTGTGTGTGTGCATTTGTCATGGTGTGTGTGTGTGTCTTTGTCATGGTGTGTGTGCAGGCGAGTCTTGGTTATTATATTTTATCTTTTACTCCTTATTTTAACTTCACATTTTATAAACTTCTTACTTTTACAACAAGAATAAACATTTTTCAACTTAATGAAAGTTACTTATTTATCTTTAAAAGACTGATATTTTAGGTTTTATTCATTATTAATAACATTTATTTTATTTACATCTTACTTATTCTATTTGACCAAATTTAAAATGTCAATATTTTTTTTAAACGTTATAAAGATTATTTTATTCATCAAACCAAATTAATTTTGACTCTTATTTTTAATGTTTTTATTTATTTTATTCATTGAAAATAATAATAATATAATAAACTTTTTGCCTTTTCTTAATAAAAAAACCCTTTCATTCAGTTCATTATGAATATTAATGATTTTATCTTTTCAAAAATTCAAACCCAGTTATTTTCTAATTAATTAAAAAATGTTATTAATTAAATGAATGTTTATTAATGTTTTATTACAAAATAAATTAACATATTTTATAAATGTCCAACTTTTTCCATAACAACAAACATTTAAATATTTGATTTATTTTATTAATTATTTGTTTACCTTTTTATGGTTTTTTCATCAGAACTTTTTTTCTTACATTATCATTTTTTAATTTTTTTATTATTAATTTTATATTTTTATCGACAATGACATCACGCCCGGTCAGAGAACGCTGCTCGGTCGCCATGGAAACCCTAAAGTCCTGGCACGTTTCTGTCGACTAACAATGTGTCTCTCCGCCAGCGTGTGGCGCTCCAGAGCAAAGGGAGAAGGTTTACCTGTACACTCACCTGAAGCAGCAGCCCATCTGGTGAGTCCCCCCCCCCACCTCCCGTTGGTCCCGGGTCACTGGTCCCGGTTCAAGACTGGTTCTCTGCAGGCACTCGCTGAGGTTCTGGAACGCCGCCTTCTTCGACGCCGTCCACTGCGAGCGGACCAAGAGGTCGCCGACCACCAGGTGAGCCCGCGAGCGTCTGGACCTGCTCGTCTCCTGACCCGGTCTCAAGGTTAACCCTTTGTCTCCCTGCTGCTGCCAGAGGAGACCAGGACCAGAGGTCTGTGCCCGGTCTGCTCCACAGCGCCGACCTTGTCATGGCTTCAGGGCTTGTCATGTGACCTCTAGTCGGGGTCACGTGATTTTTGGTGGAGGTCACATGACCCGTGGGCTGGCGCTAGGTCTTCAATCCGGGTTTGAGGGCTCAGAGAGGGGTCATAGGTCAGCTGATCGTATCAGCTGACCTATGACCCCTCCGATGTTGTCGAACAGGGGTCACGCGTTCTAAACTTGACCTTGGCAACCACGGCAGTGACCTTCACCTCAACCTATTGTGCGAGCATGTCACGGCCAGCAGGGGGCGATGTTGCTCCTGCTGGTGACATGACTTCATGTTGCATGACCTCCTCAGTGACGGTGCTTCCTCCAGCTGTGTGTGAGTCTGTTTGTTGGTGCGTTTGTGTGTCTTCATGCGTGTGTTTGCGTTAGTCGTCATGTGTGTTTATGTGAGTCATTTTGTTGGTGCGAGTCATTATAAGTGTTTATGTGAGTCATTTTGATAGTGTGTGTGTGTCTTATGTGTATGTGTGACAGTCATTTTGTCTTTGTATTATTGTGTTTTTGTCAGTCATTGTGTGTGTGTTTATGTGTTTGTGTCTTTGTCATTGTGTGTGTGTTTATGTGTTTGTGTCTTTGTCATTGTGTGTGTGTTTATGTGTGAGTGTCTTTGTCATTGTGTGTGTGTGTGTCCGAGTCTGTCATTGTGTGTGTTTAAGTGTGTGTGTCTTTGTCATTGCGTGTGTGCATCCGAGTCTGTGTCATTGTGTGTGTGTGTTTGTGTGCATCTATGTCATTGTATGTGTATGTTTGTGTGTGAACGTGTCATTGTGTGTGTGCGTCCAAGTGTGTCATTGTGTGTGTGTTTATGTGTTTGTGTATTTGTCATTGTGTGTGTGCGTCCAAGTCTGTGTCATTGTGTGTGTTTGTGCATTTGTCATGGTGTGTGTGTTTGTGTGTGTGTGTCTTTGTCATTGTGTGTGTGCATGCGAGTCTGTGTCATTGTGTGTGTTTATGTGTGCATCTATGTCATTGTATGTGTATGTTTGTGTGTGAATGTGTGTGTGTCTTTGTCATTTGGTGTATGCGTCCGGGTCTGTGTCATTGTGTGTGTGTGTTTGTCAAGGTGTGTGTGTAAGAAACTAAAGACTCAGAGGAACAGTAGTTAGTGGGTCACATGATGATGAATGTGTGTTGATTTGTTCACACATCCATCAGGAACCATCAAGTGTTTCTTCTTCACTGACTCGTTCATTCGTGTGTGAACCGTCGCTGACCGTCTGTGTGAAGCAACGGATCAGATGTTTCAACTCTGACCCCGGACAGAACCAGGAGGTCCAGCTGTGACCCGGTGTGTGTCTGTGCTGCAGGGAGAAGTGGTGTCACATGACCCAGGAGGAGAAGGACGACAGTTCCAAGATCGACGAGAACATCGCCTTCGGACAGCTGGGGTGAGTGTTGTGTGTCACTGTTGTGTTTGAGTGTGTCAACACTGTTGTGTACCCTTGTCGACACTGTTGTGTACCCGTGTGTCAACACTGTTGTGTACCCGTGTGTCAACACTGTTGTGTACCCTTGTCGACACTGTTGTGTACCCGTGTGTCAACACTGTTGTGTACCCGTGTGTCAACACTGTTGTGTACCCGTGTGTCAACACTGTTGTGTACCCGTGTGTCAACACTGTTGTGTACCCGTGTGTCGACACTGTTGTGTACCCGTGTGTCGACACTGTTGTGTACCCGTGTGTCGACACTGTTGTGTACCCGCGTGTCAACACTGTTGTGTACCCGTGTGTCGACACTGTTGTGTACCCGTGTGTCGACACTGTTGTGTACCAGTGTGTCGACACTGTTGTGTACCCGTGTGTCAACACTGTTGTGTACCCGTGTGTCAACACTGTGTTGTGTACCCGTGTGTCAACACTGTGTTGTGTATCCATGTCTCAACACTGTTGTATTCCCGTGTGTCAACACTGTGTTGTGTATCCATGTGTCAACACTGTTGTGTACCCGTGTGTCAACACTGTGTTGTGTACCCGTGTGTTAACACTGTGTTGTGTACCCAGTGTGTCAACACTGTGTTGTGTACCCGTGTGTCAACACCGTGTTGTGTACCCGTGTGTCATCACCGTGTTGTGTACCCGTGTGTCAATACTGTGTTGTGTACCCTGTGTGTCAACACTGTGTTGTGTACCCGTGTGTCAACACTGTTGTGTACCCGTTTGTCAACAGTGTGTTGTGTACCTGTTTGTCAACACTGTGTTGTGTATCCATGTGTCAAAACTGTTGCGTTCCCATGTGTCAACACTGTGTTGTGTACCCGTGTGTCAACACTGTTGTGTACCCGTTTGTCAACAGTGTGTTGTGTACCTGTTTGTCAACACTGTGTTGTGTATCCATGTGTCAAAACTGTTGTGTACCCGTGTGTCAACACTGTGTTGTGTACCCGTGTGTCAACACTGTTGTGTACCCGTGTGTCGACACTGTTGTGTTCCCATGTGTCAACACTGTGTTGTGTACCTGTTTATCAACACTGTGTTGTGTATCCATGTGTCAACACTGTTGTGTATCCATGTGTCAACACTGTGGTGTGTTTCTGTGTGTCAACCTCGTTGTGTGTTGTTGTGTCAGTAAACGTTGTCGTCGTTGCAGGACCTTCACTCACAACATGGTGGCGTTCGGACTCAGCAGGAAACTCTGCAGCGACTTCCTGAAGAAACAGGCTGTGATCGGAAACTTGAACCAAGGTACGACAATAAAGATGTTGTGTAGTTGTGTTGTTGTTCCTCACACGTGTTTCCTCTCGTGCAGAACAGTACAAGCTGCTGTGTGAACACATCCAGAAGATGGCGGTGGAGTGAAGCACACAAGTTCACACAAAACATTCCAGATGAAGTTTGACGTTTTTGTCGTCGTGCATGAGGACGAAGTTGTGTCGTCGCTGTGTGTCCGGGCGTGTGAGTCCGTGTGAGTCCTTGTGAGTCCGTGTGAGTCCGTGGGACACTTCACTAGCAGCTCATGACGACGTCGACATGTAGTTGTAAATACTGTACATACATATGTGTTGTTGTGGTTCTTTGTGTGTCATAAACATCCCTGCGAGTGTGACACCCAAACAGTGCTGTGCGTCAGTCTGTTGCCGGGTCAGAACCGACTTCAGAACCACTTTACTTTTAAAAAGCTGCATCCTGTAGCAACGATCAGGTGACCCATTGTGTTTTTTAAAACATGTTGTTGTTTTGTGTGTCAGTAAGTCCCGCACTTGTGTTACATTGCATTTGTTTGTAGCTATTTTTTAAACATCAGCTGAAAAGTAGCTCAAATCTTACTTTAGCTACATGCTAATGTTACCGGCTAATTTAAAGCAATATTGGCAACATGCTGACTTCAGCTACATGCTAATGTTTCCGGCTAATTTAAAACCGCGTTGGCAACAAGCTGACTCTAGCTACATGTTAATGTTACTGGCTAATATAAAACAACGTTGGCAACAGGCTGACTTTAGCTACATGCTAATGTTACCGGCTAATGTAAACAACGTTGGCAACAGGCTGACTTTAGCTACATGCTAATGTTACCGGCTAATGTAAAACAACATTGTCAACAGGCTTACTTCAGCTACATGCTAATGTTACCGGCTAATTTAAAACAATATTGGCGACATGCTGACTCTAGCTACATGCTAATGTTACCAGCTAATGTAAAACAACATTGGCAACAGGCTGACTTTAGCTACATGCTAATGTTACCAGCTAATATAAACCAACATTGGCAACAGGCTGACTTTAGCTAAATGCTAATGTTACCGCTTAATATAAAACAACTTTGGCAACATGCTGACTCTAGCTACATGCTAGTGTTACCGGCTAATGTAAAACAATGTTGGCAACATAATGACTTTAGCTACATGCTAATGTTACTGGCTATAGTAAACAATGTTGGCCACAAACTGACTTTAGCTACATGCTAACGTACCATAATGTAAGCTACATGCTAAATTTAGCTACCTGCTAATGTCATGCGCTAATGACACACAAGGTTAGCTACATTCTAAGGTTAGCTACATGCCAAAGTTACGAGCTGATGTAAAACGACATAAGCTACTAATGACATTAGCTACGTGCTAATGTTATGAGCTAATGTAAAATAACGTTAGCAAAATGCTAATGATTTAAATAACCCATACAAATCCACAAATCCAGAGCAATAACTGTTTGTTTTGACTTTTTTTTGCACTTTTGTTGATGTTGTGACTTTGAAATAAACTTTTCCACAAATGTTTGTGTTGAACCGTCAACTGTTGCGTGATTGTTCACCCTTTTCAATAAATGTAGAAAATAATCTGGTGATATGTTTGGATCTCAGAAGATTTAAGACACAACTAGTGATTTTAAACCTGGACTATGAAGACCTTTCATCAGACCACAGCTCCACCTCCCTCCCCGAGGAGCTGGGATAGACTAACTGATTGACTGTTTCTGTTTGTTTTGATCTGGATCTGCTGATCCCGTCTGTGCGACTCGCCGGGTCTGGACGCTCTTGTTTTGATTCTTTGAACTCATTCGTCACAACTTTCTGGATCCGACTCGTGTGAAAAACTCAACTTCAGTCGTTGATCAAAAGTCTGTTGATGGTTCAGCGAAAGACTTCCTGCTCATTAACTGTCGACCAATCACAGAGCAGCTGCTGTTTATTTACTCTTGGGCAGCCTTGACACACACACATGAACACACACACGAGAACGTACATGCACACACACTTAAACACAAATGTACACGTACACTCAAGCACACCTACATATACACACATGTACACTCAAATACACACATACATGTACACACACACACATACATGTACACTCAAATACACACATACATGTACACACACACATACATGTACACTCAAACACAAACGTACATGTACACTAAAAAAACCTACATGTACACTCAAATACCCACATACATGTACATACACACATACATGTACACTCAAATACACACGTTCATGTACATACACACATACATGTACACTCAAATACACACGTACATGTACACACACAAATACATGTACACTCAAACACAAACATCCAGTACACACACATACATGTACACTCAAACACAAACATCCAGTACACACACATACATGTACACTCAAACACAAACATCCAGTACACACACATACAAGTACACTCAAATACACACATACATGTACACACACATACATGTACACTCAAATACACACGTACATGTACACATACATGTACACTCAAAAACAAACGTACATGTACACACACACATACAAGTACACTCAAACACACACATACATGTACACACACATACATGTACACTCAAACACAAACGTACATGTACACACACACATACAAGTACACTCAAATACACACATACATGTACACACATGTACGCTCAAACACAAACGTACATGTACACACACACATACATGTAAACTCAAACGCACACATATACATGTACACACACATACATGTACACTCAAACACACACACTATCGCACAAATGAAAACACACACAAACATACATGTACACTCACACATACACACACACATTTTTACACACAAACACTCTCACTCAAATACACACATACTGTACGTACGTGTACACACACACACTCACAAAAACACTCTGACTTAAACACACACTTAAACACAGACTAACAGACGCGTACAATCTCCATCCCAGAACACAACAAACACACTTTCTCTCTCTCAATCACACTCTCTCACACACATTAGACACAGACATACAAACCCTTTTACACACAAACATATACACACACATCAGACACACAAAGAAACAACGTAAACAAAAAGGAACAAACATGGAAACACAATTTGTTTGTTGAAATAATTTGAAGGTTTTATTTTTGAATCCTCGGACGATCATGTGTTCTCTCACTTGTGTGCGACGAGTCGTCAGAGAAACACAATTGTGCGACAGTGACGACAAACGACGTGAGGAAGAAACGACAGGAAGTTGTCGCCTGAAGGAACGTCTGAACTTTATCTTGACGTTTATGGACACAGTTCTGAGTCAACACCGAACTATCCTCCTTCACTTCCCAACATCAACATCCTTCCACTGACGTGCTGCACGACCAGAACCAAACACGGCTGCGGTCCAAACCATGAGGCGTTCACTGACCCTCCGACAGCTTCAAGAACTTCCATTTGTCCAGCAGCAGCTGCGAAAAATAAATCTGTGTGTGCGAGTGTGTGTGTGCGAGTGTGTGTGTGTGGGGGTGTGTGTGTCTGTGTGTGTGCGAGTGTGTGTTTGTCAGTGTGTGTTATTTGTGATGCTACATCACATCCTCCTGGATTAAGTGATTTTTGTCCGGGTGGTCTGGACTGGTCATCTGTCCACACACACACACACACACACACACACGCACACACACACACACACACACACACACATATTTATTTACAGGGAGTAAAAATAAATCAGAGAAGTTTTACGTGACGACGTTCGGTTCTTCGTCCAAATATTTTGATTTCAAGTTTTGTGTTTCTGTGAAACGCTCGTCGAGCTCGACTTGATGTTAATGTGGAGATAAATAATAATTGTTGGAGCAGCAGCGCCGAGTCCAGACTCACAGTTCGGACCTTCAGAACCGGACCGTC